>NC_092742.1:107150985-107450985 GCF_047496795.1 Chiloscyllium punctatum | reverse complement strand
AATCAATGAAAAACGTTTGATTCATTCAATGTATGTTTGAGGCTTAATTCAACAATTGAACGAATACATTTTGTTTCTTACAATGAATGAGTTAAGTTGAGGCATTGAATGAATGAGAGAAGCGAAGCTATGAAGAACGTTTGTTTCATTGAATGAACGAATGCAGTTTGTTTGAGTCAATGAATGTATGGAGCTGGACACATTGAATAAAAGAATCATTGAATCAACTCTTGCAGTTAGTTTGATTCAATCAATGAAAAGCGGTTGAATCATTGAATGTATATTTGAATATTAAGTCAACAATTGAACGACTACATTTTGTTTCTTACAATGAATGAGTTAAGCTTGAGGCATTGAATGAATGAGAGAAGCTTAACTCATTGAATCAATGAATGACGTTTGTTTCATTGAATGAATACAGTTTGTTTGTTTCAATGAATGTATTTGGCTGGAGACATTGAATGAAAGAGAGAAGCTATAATTATTGAATCATCTCGTGCAGTTTGTTTGATTGAATCAATGAATAACGTTTGATTCATTGAAAGTGTGATGGATGTTTCATTCAACAATTGAACGAATACACTTTGTTTCTTTCAATGAATGAGTTAAGCTTGAGTCATTGAATGAACGAGAGAAGCTCAACTCATTGAATCAATGAATAACGTTTGTTTCATTGAATGAATGTAGTTAGTTTCTTTCAATGAATGATTTTATCTGGTGATATTGAATGAAAGAGCGGAGCTATGTTCATTGCAGTTTCATTCAACAATTGAAGGAATACAATTTGATTCTTTCAATGAATGAGTTAAGCTCGAGGCATTGAATGAATGAGAGCAGCTAACCCTAAAGCTAAACCAAACCCTGACCTGTACCCTGACCCTAACCCTGACCCTAACCCTAACACAACCGTAACCCTAACACTAACCCTAACGGTGACCCTATACTAACCCGAACCGTAAGCGTATTCCATACCCTAACCCTAAACCTAACCCTAACCCGAACCCTAAACCTAACTCTAACCCTAACCCTAACACTAACCCTAACCCGAACCCTAAACCTAACGCTTACCCTAACCCTAACCCGAACACGAACGTTTCTTACATTGAATGAATGAATATGGGATGTTTCTTTCATTGAATGGATTAAGCAGGAGAAATTGAATGAAAGAGAGAAGGAATAATTATTGAATCATCTCGGGCAGTTTGTTTCATTGAATCAATGAAAAACGTTTGATTCATTGGAAGTATGATGGATGTTTCATACAACAATTGAACGAATACGATTTGTTTCTTTCACTGATTGAGTGAAGCTTGAGGCATTTAATGAATGAGAGAAGATCAACTCATTGAATCAATGAATAACGTTTGTTTCATTGAATGAATGAATACAGTTTGTTTCTGTCAATAAATGTCTGACGCTGGAGACATTGAATGAAAGAGAGAAGTTCTAATCATTGAATCATCTCGTGCAGTTTGTTTCATTGAATCAATGAAAAACGTTTGATTCATTGAATGTATGTTTGAGGCTTAATTCAGCAATCGAACGAATACATTTTGTTTCTTACAATGTATGAGTTAAGCTTGAAGCATTGAATGAATGAGAGAAGCTCAACTCATTGAATCAATGAATAACGTTTGTTCATTGAATGAATGAATACAGTTTGTTTCTTTCAATGACTGTATTAAGCTAGAGATATTGAATACAACAGAGGAGTTCTAATCATTGAATCATCTCGTGAAGTTTGTTTCATTGAATCAATGAAAAACGTTTGATTCATTGAATGTATGTTTGAGGCTTAATTCAACAATTGAACGAATACATTTTGTTTCTTACAATGACTGAGTTAAGTTGAGGCATTGAATGAATGAGAGAAGCGAAGCTATGAATAACGTTTGTTTCATTGAATGAACGAATGCAGTTTGTTTGAGTCAATGAATGTATGGAGCTGGACACATTGAATAAAGGAGAGAATTTCTAATCATTGAATCAAGTCTTGCAGTTAGTTTGATTCAATCAATGAAAAGCGTTTGAATCATTGAATGTATGTTTGAGGCTTAATTCAAAAATTGAACGAATACATTTTGTTTCTTACAATGACTGAGTTAAGTTGAGGGATTGAATGAATGAGAGAAGCGTAGCTATGAATAACGTTTGTTTCATTGAATGAACGAATGCAGTTTGTTTGAGTCAATGAATGTATGGAGCTGGACACATTGAATAAAGGAGAGAATTTCTAATCATTGAATCAAGTCTTGCAGTTAGTTTGATTCAATCAATGAAAAGCGTTTGAATCATTGAATGTATGTTTGAAGCTTAATTCAACAATTGAACGACTACATTTTGTTTCTTACAATGAATGATTTAAGCTTGAGGCATTGAATGAATGAGAGAAACTCAACTCATTGAATCAATGAATGACGTTTGTTTCATTGAATGAATACAGTTTGTATCTTTCAATGAATGGATATGGCTGGAGACATTGAATGAAAGATCGGAGGTATGTTTATTGAATCATCTCGTGCAGTTTGTTTCATTGAATGTATGTTTGAAGCTTAATTCAACAATTGAACGACTACATTTTGTTTCTTACAATGAATGAGTTGAGCTTGAGGCATTGAATGAATGAGAGCAGCTAACCCTAAACCTAAACTAAAGCCTGACCAGTCCCCTGACCCTAAACCTGACCCTAACCCTAACCCTGACCCTAACCCTAACACAACCGTAACTCTAACACTAACCCTAACGTTGTCCCTAAACCTACCCCGAAGCGTAAGCCTTACCCAAGCCTTAACCCTAACCCTAATCCTAACCCCAAACCTAACTCTAACCCTAACCCTCACCCTAACACTAACCCTAACCCTAAACCTAAAAGTAACGCTAAATCAAACACTAACGTTTCTTTCAACGAATGAATGAATATAGTATGTTTCTTTCATTGAATGTATTAAGCTGGAGACATTGAATGAATGAGAGAAGTTCTAATCATTGAATCATCTCGTACAGTTTGTTTCATTGAATCAATCAAAAGCGTTTGAATCACTGAATGTATGTTTGAAGCTTAATTCAACAATTGAACGACTACTTTTTGTTTCTTAGAATGAATGAGTTAAGCTTGAGGCGTTGAAAGAATGAGAGAAACTCAACTCATTGAATCAATGAATAACGTTTGTTTCATTGAATGATATAGTTTTTTTCTGTCAATGAATGTATTTGGCTGGAGACATTGAATGAAAGAGAGAAGCTATAATTATTGAATCATCTCGTGCAGTTTGTTTGAATCAATGAATAACGTTTGTTTCAATGAATGAATATAGTTAGTTTCATTCAATGAATGATTTTATCTGGTGATATTGAATGAAAGAGTGAAGCTGTGCTTATTGAATCAACTCGTGCAGTTTGTTTCATTTAATCAATCAACAACGTTTGATTCATTGAAAGTACGATGGATGTTTCATACAACAATTGAACGACTACATTTTGTTTCTTCCAATGATTGAGTTAAGCTTGAGGCATTGAATGAATGAGAGAAGCTCAACTCATTGAATGAATGAATAACGTTTGTTTCATTGAATGAATGAATACAGTTTGTTTCTGTGAATGAATGTCTGACGCTGGAGACATTGAATGAAAGAGAGAAGTTCTAATCATTGAATCATCTCGTGCAGTTTGTTTCATTGAATCAATGAAAAACGTTTGATTCATTGAATGTATGTTTGAGGCTTAATTCAGCAATCGAACGAATACATTTTGTTTCTTACAATGTATGAGTTAAGCTTGAAGCATTGAATGAATGAGAGAAGCTCAACTCATTGAATCAATGAATAACGTTTGTTCATTGAATGAATGAATACAGTTTGTTTCTTTCAGTGACTGTATTAAGCTAGAGATATTGAATACAACAGAGGAGTTCTAATCATTGAATCATCTCGTGAAGTTTGTTTCATTGAATCAATGAAAAACGTTTGATTCATTGAATGTATGTTTGAGGCTTAATTCAACAATTGAACGAATACATTTTGTTTCTTACAATGACTGAGTTAAGTTGAGGCATTGAATGAATGAGAGAAGCGAAGCTATGAATAACGTTTGTTTCATTGAATGAACGAATGCAGTTTGTTTGAGTCAATGAATGTATGGAGCTGGACACATTGAATAAAGGAGAGAATTTCTAATCATTGAATCAAGTCTTGCAGTTAGTTTGATTCAATCAATGAAAAGCGTTTGAATCATTGAATGTATGTTTGAAGCTTAATTCAACAATTGAACGACTACATTTTGTTTCTTACAATGAATGATTTAAGCTTGAGGCATTGAATGAATGAGAGAAACTCAACTCATTGAATCAATGAATGACGTTTGTTTCATTGAATGAATACAGTTTGTATCTTTCAATGAATGGATATGGCTGGAGACATTGAATGAAAGATCGGAGGTATGTTTATTGAATCATCTCGTGCAGTTTGTTTCATTGAATGTATGTTTGAAGCTTAATTCAACAATTGAACGACTACATTTTGTTTCTTACAATGAATGAGTTGAGCTTGAGGCATTGAATGAATGAGAGCAGCTAACCCTAAACCTAAACTAAAGCCTGACCAGTCCCCTGACCCTAAACCTGACCCTAACCCTAACCCTGACCCTAACCCTAACACAACCGTAACTCTAACACTAACCCTAACGTTGTCCCTAAACCTACCCCGAAGCGTAAGCCTTACCCAAGCCTTAACCCTAACCCTAATCCTAACCCCAAACCTAACTCTAACCCTAACCCTCACCCTAACACTAACCCTAACCCTAAACCTAAAAGTAACTCTAAATCAAACACTAACGTTTCTTTCAACGAATGAATGAATATAGTATGTTTCTTTCATTGAATGTATTAAGCTGGAGACATTGAATGAATGAGAGAAGTTCTAATCATTGAATCATCTCGTACAGTTTGTTTCATTGAATCAATCAAAAGCGTTTGAATCACTGAATGTATGTTTGAAGCTTAATTCAACAATTGAACGAATACATTTTGTTTCTTACAATGAATGAGTTAAGTTGAGGCATTGAATGAATGAGAGAAGCTCAACTCATTGAATCAATGAATAACGTTTGTTCATTGAATGAATGAATACAGTTTGTTTCTTTCAGTGACTGTATTAAGCTAGAGATATTGAATACAACAGAGGAGTTCTAATCATTGAATCATCTCGTGAAGTTTGTTTCATTGAATCAATGAAAAACGTTTGATTCATTGAATGTATGTTTGAGGCTTAATTCAACAATTGAACGAATACATTTTGTTTCTTACAATGAATGAGTTAAGTTGAGGCATTGAATGAATGAGAGAAGCGAAGCTATGAATAACGTTTGTTTCATTGAATGAACGAATGCAGTTTGTTTGAGTCAATGAATGTATGGAGCTGGACACATTGAATAAAAGAGAGAAGTTCTAATCATTGAATCAACTCTTGCAGTTAGTTTGATTCAATCAATGAAAAGCGTTTGAATCATTGAATGTATGTTTGAAGTTTAATTCAACAATTGAACGACTACATTTTGTTTCTTACAATGAATGATTTAAGCTTGAGGCATTGAATGAATGAGAGAAACTCAACTCATTGAGTCAATGAATGACGTTTGTTTCTTTGAATGAATACAGTTTGTTTCTTTCAATGAATGGATATGGCTGGAGACATTGAATGAAAGATCGGAGGTATGTTTATTGAATCATCTCGTGCAGTTTGTTTCATTGAATGTATGTTTGAAGCTTAATTCAACAATTGAACGACTACATTTTGTTTCTTACAATGAATGAGTTAAGCTTGAGGCATTGAATGAATGAGAGAAGCTCAACTCATTGAATCAATGAATGACGTTTGTTTCATTGAATGAATACAGTTTGTTTGTTTCAATGAATGTATTTGGCTGGAGACATTGAATGAAAGAGAGAAGCTATAATTATTGAATCATCTCGTGCAGTTTGTTTGATTGAATCAATGAATAACGTTTGATTCATTGAAAGTGTGATGGATGTTTCATTCAACAATTGAACGACTACATTTTGTTTCTTTCAATGATTGAGTTAAGCTTGAGTCATTGAATGAACGAGAGAAGCTCAACTCATTGAATCAATGAATAACGTTTGTTTCATTGAATGAATGTAGTTAGTTTCTTTCAATGAATGATTTTATCTGGTGATATTGAATGAAAGAGCGGAGCCATGTTCTTTGCAGTTTCATTCAACAATTGAAGGAATACAATTTGATTCTTTCAATGAATGAGTTAAGCTCGAGGCATTGAATGAATGAGAGCAGCTAACCCTAAAGCTAAACCAAACCCTGACCTGTACCCTGACCCTAACCCTGACCCTAACCCTAACACAACCGTAACCCTAACACTAACCCTAACGGTGACCCTATACTAACCCGAACCGTAAGCGTATTCCAAGCCCTAACCCTAACCCTAACCCTAACCCTAACCCTAAACCTAACTCTAACCTTAACCCTAACACTAACCCTAACCCGAACCCTAAACCTAACGCTTACCCTAACCCTAACCCGAACACGAACGTTTCTTACATTGAATGAATGAATATGGGATGTTTCTTTTATTGAATGGATTAAGCAGGAGAAATTGAATGAAAGAGAGAAGGAATAATTATTGAATCATCTCGGGCAGTTTGTTTCATTGAATCAATGAAAAACGTTTGATTCATTGAAAGTATGATGGATGTTTCATACAACAATTGAACGAATACGGTTTGTTTCTTTCACTGATTGAGTGAAGCTTGAGGCATTTAATGAATGAGAGAAGCTCAACTCATTGAATCAATGAATAACGTTTGTTTCATTGAATGAATGAATACAGTTTGTTTCTGTCAATAAATGCCTGACGCTGGAGACATTGAATGACAGAGAGAAGTTCCAATCATTGAATCATCTCGTGCAGTTTGTTTCATTGAATCAATGAAAAACGTTTGATTAATTGAATGTATGTTTGAGGCTTAATTCAACAATTGAACGAATACATTTTGTTTCTTACAAAGAAGGAGTTAAGTTTGTTTCATTGAATCAATGAAAAACGTTTGATTCATTGAATGTATGTTTGAAGCTGAATTCAACAATTGAACGAATACATTTTGTTTCTTACAATGAATGAGTTAAGCTTGAGGCATTGAAGGAATGGGAGAAGCTCAACTCATTGAAGCAACGAACAACGTTTGTTTCATTGAATGAATATAGTTTGTTTTTTCAATGAATGTTTGTATCTGGTGACGTTGAATGAAAGAGCGAAGATATGTTTATTGAATCATCTCGTGCAGTTTGTTTCATTGAATCAATGAATAACGTTGGATTCATTCAATGTATGATTGCAGTTTCATTCAACAATTGAAGGAATACAATTTGATTCTTTCAATGAATCAGTTAAGCTTGAGGCATTGAATGAATGAGAGCAGCTAACCCTAAACCTAAACTAAAGCCTGACCAGTCCCCTGACCCTAAACCTGACCCTAACCCTAACACTGACCCTAACCCTAACACAACCGTAACTCTAACACTAACCCTAACGTTGTCCCTAAACCTAACCCGAAGCGTAAGCCTTTCCCAAGCCCTAACCCTAATCCTAACCCCAAACCTAACTCTAACCCTAACCCTCACCCTAACACTAACCCTAACCCTAAACCTAAAAGTAACGCTAAATCAAACACTAACGTTTCTTTCAACGAATGAATGAATATAGTATGTTTCTTTCATTGAATGCATTTGGCTGGAGACATTGAATGAAAGAGAGAAGCTATAATTATTCAATCATCTCGTACAGTTTGTTTCATTGAATCAATCAAAAGCGTTTGAATCACTGAATGTATGTTTGAAGCTTAATTCAACAATTGAACGACTACGTTTTGTTTCTTAGAATGAATGAGTTAAGCTTGAGGCGTTGAAAGAATGAGAGAAACTCAACTCATTGAATCAATGAATAACGTTTGTTTCATTGAATGATATAGTTTTTTTCTGTCAATGAATGTATTTGGCTGGAGACATTGAATGAAAGAGAGAAGCTATAATTATTGAATCATCTCGTGCAGTTTGTTTGAATCAATGAATAACGTTTGTTTCAATGAATGAATATAGTTAGTTTCATTTAATGAATGATTTTATCTGGTGATATTGAATAAAAGAGCGAAGCTGTGTTTCTTGAATCATCTCGTGCAGTTTGTTTCATTTAATCAATCAACAACGTTTGATTCATTGAAAGTACGATGGATGTTTCATAAAACAATTGAACGACTACATTTTGTTTCTTCCAATGATTGAGTTAAGCTTGAGGCATTGAATGAATGAGAGAAGCGAAGCTATGAATAACGTTTGTTTCATTGAATGAACGAATGCAGTTTGTTTGAGTCAATGAATGTATGGAGCTGGACACATTGAATAGAAGAGAGAAGTTCTAATCATTGAATCAACTCTTGCAGTTAGTTTGATTCAATCAATGAAAAGCGTTTGAATCATTGAATGTATGTTTGAAGTTTAATTCAACAATTGAACGACTACATTTTGTTTCTTACAATGAATGATTTAAGCTTGAGGCATTGAATGAATGAGAGAAACTCAACTCATTGAGTCAATGAATGACGTTTGTTTCTTTGAATGAATACAGTTTGTTTCTTTCAATGAATGGATATGGCTGGAGACATTGAATGAAAGATCGGAGGTATGTTTATTGAATCATCTCGTGCAGTTTGTTTCATTGAATGTATGTTTGAAGCTTAATTCAACAATTGAACGACTACATTTTGTTTCTTACAATGAATGAGTTAAGCTTGAGGCATTGAATGAATGAGAGAAGCTCAACTCATTGAATCAATGAATGACGTTTGTTTCATTGAATGAATACAGTTTGTTTGTTTCAATGAATGTATTTGGCTGGAGACATTGAATGAAAGAGAGAAGCTATAATTATTGAATCATCTCGTGCAGTTTGTTTGATTGAATCAATGAATAACGTTTGATTCATTGAAAGTGTGATGGATGTTTCATTCAACAATTGAACGACTACATTTTGTTTCTTTCAATGATTGAGTTAAGCTTGAGTCATTGAATGAACGAGAGAAGCTCAACTCATTGAATCAATGAATAACGTTTGTTTCATTGAATGAATGTAGTTAGTTTCTTTCAATGAATGATTTTATCTGGTGATATTGAATGAAAGAGCGGAGCCATGTTCTTTGCAGTTTCATTCAACAATTGAAGGAATACAATTTGATTCTTTCAATGAATGAGTTAAGCTCGAGGCATTGAATGAATGAGAGCAGCTAACCCTAAAGCTAAACCAAACCCTGACCTGTACCCTGACCCTAACCCTGACCCTAACCCTAACACAACCGTAACCCTAACACTAACCCTAACGGTGACCCTATACTAACCCGAACCGTAAGCGTATTCCAAGCCCTAACCCTAACCCTAACCCTAACCCTAACCCTAAACCTAACTCTAACCTTAACCCTAACACTAACCCTAACCCGAACCCTAAACCTAACGCTTACCCTAACCCTAACCCGAACACGAACGTTTCTTACATTGAATGAATGAATATGGGATGTTTCTTTTATTGAATGGATTAAGCAGGAGAAATTGAATGAAAGAGAGAAGGAATAATTATTGAATCATCTCGGGCAGTTTGTTTCATTGAATCAATGAAAAACGTTTGATTCATTGAAAGTATGATGGATGTTTCATACAACAATTGAACGAATACGGTTTGTTTTTTTCACTGATTGAGTGAAGCTTGAGGCATTTAATGAATGAGAGAAGCTCAACTCATTGAATCAATGAAGAACGTTTGTTTCATTGAATGAATGAATACAGTTTGTTTCTGTCAATAAATGTCTGACGCTGGAGACATTGAATGACAGAGAGAAGTTCCAATCATTGAATCATCTCGTGCAGTTTGTTTCATTGAAACAATGAAAAACGTTTGATTAATTGAATGTATGTTTGAGGCTTAATTCAACAATTGAACGAATACATTTTGTTTCTTACAAAGAAGGAGTTAAGTTTGTTTCATTGAATCAATGAAAAACGTTTGATTCATTGAATGTATGTTTGAAGCTGAATTCAACAATTGAACGAATACATTTTGTTTCTTACAATGAATGAGTTAAGCTTGAGGCATTGAAGGAATGGGAGAAGCTCAACTCATTGAAGCAACGAATAACGTTTGTTTCATTGAATGAATATAGTTTGTTTTTTCAATGAATGTTTGTATCTGGTGACGTTGAATGAAAGAGCGAAGATATGTTTATTGAATCATCTCGTGCAGTTTGTTTCATTGAATCAATGAATAACGTTGGATTCATTCAATGTATGATTGCAGTTTCATTCAACAATTGAAGGAATACAATTTGATTCTTTCATTGAATGAGTTAAGCTTGAGGCATTGAATGAATGAGAGCAGCTAACCCTAAACCTAAACTAAAGCCTGACCAGTCCCCTGACCCTAAACCTGACCCTAACCCTAACACTGACCCTAACCCTAACACAACCGTAACTCTAACACTAACCCTAACGTTGTCCCTAAACCTAACCCGAAGCGTAAGCCTTTCCCAAGCCCTAACCCTAATCCTAACCCCAAACCTAACTCTAACCCTAACCCTCACCCTAACACTAACCCTAACCCTAAATCTAAAAGTAACGCTAAATCAAACACTAACGTTTCATTCAACGAATGAATGAATATAGTATGTTTCTTTCATTGAATGCATTTGGCTGGAGACATTGAATGAAAGAGAGAAGCTATAATTATTGAATCATCTCGTACAGTTTGTTTCATTGAATCAATCAAAAGCGTTTGAATCACTGAATGTATGTTTGAAGCTTAATTCAACAATTGAACGACTACGTTTTGTTTCTTAGAATGAATGAGTTAGTCTTGAGGCGTTGAAAGAATGAGAGAAACTCAACTCATTGAATCAATGAATAACGTTTGTATCATTGAATGATATAGTTTGTTTCTGTCAATGAATGTATTTGGCTGGAGACATTGAATGAAAGAGAGAAGCTATAATTATTGAATCATCTCGTGCAGTTTGTTTGAATCAATGAATAACGTTTGTTTCAATGAATGAATATAGTTAGTTTCATTTAATGAATGATTTTATCTGGTGATATTGAATAAAAGAGCGAAGCTGTGTTTCTTGAATCACCTCGTGCAGTTTGTTTCATTTAATCAATCAACAACGTTTGATTCGTTGAAAGTACGATGGATGTTTCATACAACAATTGAACGACTACATTTTGTTTCTTCCAATGATTGAGTTAAGCTTGAGGCATTGAATGAATGAGAGAAGCTCAACTCATTGAATGAATAAATAACGTTTGTTTCATTGAATGAATGAATACAGTTTGTTTCTGTCAATGAATATCTGAGGCTGGAGACATTGAATGAAAGAGAGAAGTTCTAATCATTGAATCATCTCGTGCAGTTTGTTTCATTGAATCAATGAAAAACGTTTGATTCATTGAATGTATGTTTGAGTCTTAATTCAGCAATCGAACGAATACATTTTGTTTCTTACAATGTATGAGTTAAGCTTGAAGCATTGAATGAATGAGAGAAGCTCAACTCATTGAATCAATGAATAACGTTTGTTCATTGAATGAATGAATACAGTTTGTTTCTTTCAGTGACTGTATTAAGCTAGAGATATTGAATACAACAGAGGAGTTCTAATCATTGAATCATCTCGTGAAGTTTGTTTCATTGAATCAATGAAAAACGTTTGATTCATTGAATGTATGTTTGAGGCTTAATTCAACAATTGAACGAATACATTTTGTTTCTTACAATGACTGAGTTAAGTTGAGGCATTGAATGAATGAGAGAAGCGAAGCTATGAATAACGTTTGTTTCATTGAATGAACGAATGCAGTTTGTTTGAGTCAATGAATGTATGGAGCTGGACACATTGAATAAAGGAGAGAATTTCTAATCATTGAATCAAGTCTTGCAGTTAGTTTGATTCAATCAATGAAAAGCGTTTGAATCATTGAATGTCTGTTTGAAGCTTAATTCAACAATTGAACGACTACATTTTGTTTCTTACAATGAATGATTTAAGCTTGAGGCATTGAATGAATGAGAGAAACTCAACTCATTGAATCAATGAATGACGTTTGTTTCATTGAATGAATACAGTTTGTATCTTTCAATGAATGGATATGGCTGGAGACATTGAATGAAAGATCGGAGGTATGTTTATTGAATCATCTCGTGCAGTTTGTTTCATTGAATGTATGTTTGAAGCTTAATTCAACAATTGAACGACTACATTTTGTTTCTTACAATGAATGAGTTGAGCTTGAGGCATTGAATGAATGAGAGCAGCTAACCCTAAACCTAAACTAAAGCCTGACCAGTCCCCTGACCCTAAACCTGACCCTAACCCTAACCCTGACCCTAACCCTAACACAACCGTAACTCTAACACTAACCCTAACGTTGTCCCTAAACCTACTCCGAAGCGTAAGCCTTACCCAAGCCTTAACCCTAACCCTAATCCTAACCCCAAACCTAACTCTAACCCTAACCCTCACCCTAACACTAACCCTAACCCTAAACCTAAAAGTAACGCTAAATCAAACACTAACGTTTCTTTCAACGAATGAATGAATATAGTATGTTTCTTTCATTGAATGTATTAAGCTGGAGACATTGAATGAATGAGAGAAGTTCTAATCATTGAATCATCTCGTACAGTTTGTTTCATTGAATCAATCAAAAGCGTTTGAATCACTGAATGTATGTTTGAAGCTTAATTCAACAATTGAACGAATACATTTTGTTTCTTACAATGAATGAGTTAAGTTGAGGCATTGAATGAATGAGAGAAGCTCAACTCATTGAATCAATGAATAACGTTTGTTCATTGAATGAATGAATACAGTTTGTTTCTTTCAGTGACTGTATTAAGCTAGAGATATTGAATACAACAGAGGAGTTCTAATCATTGAATCATCTCGTGAAGTTTGTTTCATTGAATCAATGAAAAACGTTTGATTCATTGAATGTATGTTTGAGGCTTAATTCAACAATTGAACGAATACATTTTGTTTCTTACAATGACTGAGTTAAGTTGAGGCATTGAATGAATGAGAGAAGCGAAGCTATGAATAACGTTTGTTTCATTGAATGAACGAATGCAGTTTGTTTGAGTCAATGAATGTATGGAGCTGGACACATTGAATAAAGGAGAGAATTTCTAATCATTGAATCAAGTCTTGCAGTTAGTTTGATTCAATCAATGAAAAGCGTTTGAATCATTGAATGTATGTTTGAAGCTTAATTCAACAATTGAACGACTACATTTTGTTTCTTACAATGAATGATTTAAGCTTGAGGCATTGAATGAATGAGAGAAACTCAACTCATTGAATCAATGAATGACGTTTGTTTCATTGAATGAATACAGTTTGTATCTTTCAATGAATGGATATGGCTGGAGACATTGAATGAAAGATCGGAGGTATGTTTATTGAATCATCTCGTGCAGTTTGTTTCATTGAATGTATGTTTGAAGCTTAATTCAACAATTGAACGACTACATTTTGTTTCTTACAATGAATGAGTTGAGCTTGAGGCATTGAATGAATGAGAGCAGCTAACCCTAAACCTAAACTAAAGCCTGACCAGTCCCCTGACCCTAAACCTGACCCTAACCCTAACCCTGACCCTAACCCTAACACAACCGTAACTCTAACACTAACCCTAACGTTGTCGCTAAACCTACCCCGAAGCGTAAGCCTTACCCAAGCCTTAACCCTAACCCTAATCCTAACCCCAAACCTAACTCTAACCCTAACCCTCACCCTAACACTAACCCTAACCCTAAACCTAAAAGTAACGCTAAATCAAACACTAACGTTTCTTTCAACGAATGAATGAATATAGTATGTTTCTTTCATTGAATGTATTAAGCTGGAGACATTGAATGAATGAGAGAAGTTCTAATCATTGAATCATCTCGTACAGTTTGTTTCATTGAATCAATCAAAAGCGTTTGAATCACTGAATGTATGTTTGAAGCTTAATTCAACAATTGAACGAATACATTTTGTTTCTTACAATGAATGAGTTAAGTTGAGGCATTGAATGAATGAGAGAAGCTCAACTCATTGAATCAATGAATAACGTTTGTTCATTGAATGAATGAATACAGTTTGTTTCTTTCAGTGACTGTATTAAGCTAGAGATATTGAATACAACAGAGGAGTTCTAATCATTGAATCATCTCGTGAAGTTTGTTTCATTCAATCAATGAAAAACGTTTGATTCATTGAATGTATGTTTGAGGCTTAATTCAACAATTGAACGAATACATTTTGTTTCTTACAATGAATGAGTTAAGTTGAGGCATTGAATGAATGAGAGAAGCGAAGCTATGAATAACGTTTGTTTCATTGAATGAACGAATGCAGTTTGTTTGAGTCAATGAATGTATGGAGCTGGACACATTGAATAAAAGAGAGAAGTTCTAATCATTGAATCAACTCTTGCAGTTAGTTTGATTCAATCAATGAAAAGCGTTTGAATCATTGAATGTATGTTTGAAGTTTAATTCAACAATTGAACGACTACATTTTGTTTCTTACAATGAATGATTTAAGCTTGAGGCATTGAATGAATGAGAGAAACTCAACTCATTGAGTCAATGAATGACGTTTGTTTCTTTGAATGAATACAGTTTGTTTCTTTCAATGAATGGATATGGCTGGAGACATTGAATGAAAGATCGGAGGTATGTTTATTGAATCATCTCGTGCAGTTTGTTTCATTGAATGTATGTTTGAAGCTTAATTCAACAATTGAACGACTACATTTTGTTTCTTACAATGAATGAGTTAAGCTTGAGGCATTGAATGAATGAGAGAAGCTCAACTCATTGAATCAATGAATGACGTTTGTTTCATTGAATGAATACAGTTTGTTTGTTTCAATGAATGTATTTGGCTGGAGACATTGAATGAAAGAGAGAAGCTATAATTATTGAATCATCTCGTGCAGTTTGTTTGATTGAATCAATGAATAACGTTTGATTCATTGAAAGTGTGATGGATGTTTCATTCAACAATTGAACGACTACATTTTGTTTCTTTCAATGATTGAGTTAAGCTTGAGTCATTGAATGAACGAGAGAAGCTCAACTCATTGAATCAATGAATAACGTTTGTTTCATTGAATGAATGTAGTTAGTTTCTTTCAATGAATGATTTTATCTGGTGATATTGAATGAAAGAGCGGAGCTATGTTCTTTGCAGTTTCATTCAACAATTGAAGGAATACAATTTGATTCTTTCAATGAATGAGTTAAGCTCGAGGCATTGAATGAATGAGAGCAGCTAACCCTAAAGCTAAACCAAACCCTGACCTGTACCCTGACCCTAACCCTGACCCTAACCCTAACACAACCGTAACCCTAACACTAACCCTAACGGTGACCCTATACTAACCCGAACCGTAAGCGTATTCCAAGCCCTAACCCTAACCCTAACCCTAACCCTAACCCTAACCCTAAACCTAACTCTAACCTTAACCCTAACACTAACCCTAACCCGAACCCTAAACCTAACGCTTACCCTAACCCTAACCCGAACACGAACGTTTCTTACATTGAATGAATGAATATGGGATGTTTCTTTTATTGAATGGATTAAGCAGGAGAAATTGAATGAAAGAGAGAAGGAATAATTATTGAATCATCTCGGGCAGTTTGTTTCATTGAATCAATGAAAAACGTTTGATTCATTGAAAGTATGATGGATGTTTCATACAACAATTGAACGAATACGGTTTGTTTCTTTCACTGATTGAGTGAAGCTTGAGGCATTTAATGAATGAGAGAAGCTCAACTCATTGAATCAATGAATAACGTTTGTTTCATTGAATGAATGAATACAGTTTGTTTCTGTCAATAAATGTCTGACGCTGGAGACATTGAATGACAGAGAGAAGTTCCAATCATTGAATCATCTCGTGCAGTTTGTTTCATTGAATCAATGAAAAACGTTTGATTAATTGAATGTATGTTTGAGGCTTAATTCAACAATTGAACGAATACATTTTGTTTCTTACAAAGAAGGAGTTAAGTTTGTTTCATTGAATCAATGAAAAACGTTTGATTCATTGAATGTATGTTTGAAGCTGAATTCAACAATTGAACGAATACATTTTGTTTCTTACAATGAATGAGTTAAGCTTGAGGCATTGAAGGAATGGGAGAAGCTCAACTCATTGAAGCAACGAACAACGTTTGTTTCATTGAATGAATATAGTTTGTTTTTTCAATGAATGTTTGTATCTGGTGACGTTGAATGAAAGAGCGAAGATATGTTTATTGAATCATCTCGTGCAGTTTGTTTCATTGAATCAATGAATAACGTTGGATTCATTCAATGTATGATTGCAGTTTCATTCAACAATTGAAGGAATACAATTTGATTCTTTCAATGAATGAGTTAAGCTTGAGGCATTGAATGAATGAGAGCAGCTAACCCTAAACCTAAACTAAAGCCTGACCAGTCCCCTGACCCTAAACCTGACCCTAACCCTAACACTGACCCTAACCCTAACACAACCGTAACTCTAACACTAACCCTAACGTTGTCCCTAAACCTAACCCGAAGCGTAAGCCTTTCCCAAGCCCTAACCCTAATCCTAACCCCAAACCTAACTCTAACCCTAACCCTCACCCTAACACTACCCTAACCCTAAACCTAAAAGTAACGCTAAATCAAACACTAACGTTTCATTCAACTAATGAATGAATATAGTATGTTTCTTTCATTGAATGCATTTGGCTGGAGACATTGAATGAAAGAGAGAAGCTATAATTATTGAATATTCTCGTACAGTTTGTTTCATTGAATCAATCAAAAGCGTTTGAATCACTGAATGTATGTTTGAAGCTTAATTCAACAATTGAACGACTACGTTTTGTTTCTTAGAATGAATGAGTTAAGCTTGAGGCGTTGAAAGAATGAGAGAAACTCAACTCATTGAATCAATGAATAACGTTTGTTTCATTGAATGATATAGTTTTTTTCTGTCAATGAATGTATTTGGCTGGAGACATTGAATGAAAGAGAGAAGCTATAATTATTGAATCATCTCGTGCAGTTTGTTTGAATCAATGAATAACGTTTGTTTCAATGAATGAATATAGTTAGTTTCATTTAATGAATGATTTTATCTGGTGATATTGAATAAAAGAGCGAAGCTGTGTTTCTTGAATCACCTCGTGCAGTTTGTTTCATTTAATCAATCAACAACGTTTGATTCATTGAAAGTACGATGGATGTTTCATAAAACAATTGAACGACTACATTTTGTTTCTTCCAATGATTGAGTTAAGCTTGAGGCATTGAATGAATGAGAGAAGCGAAGCTATGAATAACGTTTGTTTCATTGAATGAACGAATGCAGTTTGTTTGAGTCAATGAATGTATGGAGCTGGACACATTGAATAGAAGAGAGAAGTTCTAATCATTGAATCAACTCTTGCAGTTAGTTTGATTCAATCAATGAAAAGCGTTTGAATCATTGAATGTATGTTTGAAGTTTAATTCAACAATTGAACGACTACATTTTGTTTCTTACAATGAATGATTTAAGCTTGAGGCATTGAATGAATGAGAGAAACTCAACTCATTGAGTCAATGAATGACGTTTGTTTCTTTGAATGAATACAGTTTGTTTCTTTCAATGAATGGATATGGCTGGAGACATTGAATGAAAGATCGGAGGTATGTTTATTGAATCATCTCGTGCAGTTTGTTTCATTGAATGTATGTTTGAAGCTTAATTCAACAATTGAACGACTACATTTTGTTTCTTACAATGAATGAGTTAAGCTTGAGGCATTGAATGAATGAGAGAAGCTCAACTCATTGAATCAATGAATGACGTTTGTTTCATTGAATGAATACAGTTTGTTTGTTTCAATGAATGTATTTGGCTGGAGACATTGAATGAAAGAGAGAAGCTATAATTATTGAATCATCTCGTGCAGTTTGTTTGATTGAATCAATGAATAACGTTTGATTCATTGAAAGTGTGATGGATGTTTCATTCAACAATTGAACGACTACATTTTGTTTCTTTCAATGATTGAGTTAAGCTTGAGTCATTGAATGAACGAGAGAAGCTCAACTCATTGAATCAATGAATAACGTTTGTTTCATTGAATGAATGTAGTTAGTTTCTTTCAATGAATGATTTTATCTGGTGATATTGAATGAAAGAGCGGAGCCATGTTCTTTGCAGTTTCATTCAACAATTGAAGGAATACAATTTGATTCTTTCAATGAATGAGTTAAGCTCGAGGCATTGAATGAATGAGAGCAGCTAACCCTAAAGCTAAACCAAACCCTGACCTGTACCCTGACCCTAACCCTGACCCTAACCCTAACACAACCGTAACCCTAACACTAACCCTAACGGTGACCCTATACTAACCCCAACCGTAAGCGTATTCCAAGCCCTAACCCTAACCCTAACCCTAACCCTAACCCTAAACCTAACTCTAACCTTAACCCTAACACTAACCCTAACCCGAACCCTAAACCTAACGCTTACCCTAACCCTAACCCGAACACGAACGTTTCTTACATTGAATGAATGAATATGGGATGTTTCTTTTATTGAATGGATTAAGCAGGAGAAATTGAATGAAAGAGAGAAGGAATAATTATTGAATCATCTCGGGCAGTTTGTTTCATTGAATCAATGAAAAACGTTTGATTCATTGAAAGTATGATGGATGTTTCATACAACAATTGAACGAATACGGTTTGTTTTTTTCACTGATTGAGTGAAGCTTGAGGCATTTAATGAATGAGAGAAGCTCAACTCATTGAATCAATGAATAACGTTTGTTTCATTGAATGAATGAATACAGTTTGTTTCTGTCAATAAATGTCTGACGCTGGAGACATTGAATGACAGAGAGAAGTTCCAATCATTGAATCATCTCGTGCAGTTTGTTTCATTGAATCAATGAAAAACGTTTGATTAATTGAATGTATGTTTGAGGCTTAATTCAACAATTGAACGAATACATTTTGTTTCTTACAAAGAAGGAGTTAAGTTTGTTTCATTGAATCAATGAAAAACGTTTGATTCATTGAATGTATGTTTGAAGCTGAATTCAACAATTGAACGAATACATTTTGTTTCTTACAATGAATGAGTTAAGCTTGAGGCATTGAAGGAATGGGAGAAGCTCAACTCATTGAAGCAACGAATAACGTTTGTTTCATTGAATGAATATAGTTTGTTTTTTCAATGAATGTTTGTATCTGGTGACGTTGAATGAAAGAGCGAAGATATGTTTATTGAATCATCTCGTGCAGTTTGTTTCATTGAATCAATGAATAACGTTGGATTCATTCAATGTATGATTGCAGTTTCATTCAACAATTGAAGGAATACAATTTGATTCTTTCAATGAATGAGTTAAGCTTGAGGCATTGAATGAATGAGAGCAGCTAACCCTAAACCTAAACTAAAGCCTGACCAGTCCCCTGACCCTAAACCTGACCCTAACCCTAACACTGACCCTAACCCTAACACAACCGTAACTCTAACACTAACCCTAACGTTGTCCCTAAACCTAACCCGAAGCGTAAGCCTTTCCCAAGCCCTAACCCTAATCCTAACCCCAAACCTAACTCTAACCCTAACCCTCACCCTAACACTAACCCTAACCCTAAACCTAAAAGTAACGCTAAATCAAACACTAACGTTTCATTCAACGAATGAATGAATATAGTATGTTTCTTTCATTGAATGCATTTGGCTGGAGACATTGAATGAAAGAGAGAAGCTATAATTATTGAATCATCTCGTACAGTTTGTTTCATTGAATCAATCAAAAGCGTTTGAATCACTGTTTGTATGTTTGAAGCTTAATTCAACAATTGAACGACTACGTTTTGTTTCTTAGAATGAATGAGTTAGTCTTGAGGCGTTGAAAGAATGAGAGAAACTCAACTCATTGAATCAATGAATAACGTTTGTATCATTGAATGATATAGTTTGTTTCTGTCAATGAATGTATTTGGCTGGAGACATTGAATGAAAGAGAGAAGCTATAATTATTGAATCATCTCGTGCAGTTTGTTTGAATCAATGAATAACGTTTGTTTCAATGAATGAATATAGTTAGTTTCATTTAATGAATGATTTTATCTGGTGATATTGAATAAAAGAGCGAAGCTGTGTTTCTTGAATCACCTCGTGCAGTTTGTTTCATTTAATCAATCAACAACGTTTGATTCGTTGAAAGTACGATGGATGTTTCATACAACAATTGAACGACTACATTTTGTTTCTTCCAATGATTGAGTTAAGCTTGAGGCATTGAATGAATGAGAGAAGCTCAACTCATTGAATGAATAAATAACGTTTGTTTCATTGAATGAATGAATACAGTTTGTTTCTGTCAATGAATGTCTGAGGCTGGAGACATTGAATGAAAGAGAGAAGTTCTAATCATTGAATCATCTCGTGCAGTTTGTTTCATTGAATCAATGAAAAACGTTTGATTCATTGAATGTATGTTTGAGTCTTAATTCAGCAATCGAACGAATACATTTTGTTTCTTACAATGTATGAGTTAAGCTTGAAGCATAGAATGAATGAGAGAAGCTCAACTCATTGAATCAATGAATAACGTTTGTTCATTGAATGAATGAATACAGTTTGTTTCTTTCAGTGACTGTATTAAGCTAGAGATATTGAATACAACAGAGGAGTTCTAATCATTGAATCATCTCGTGAAGTTTGTTTCATTGAATCAATGAAAAACGTTTGATTCATTGAATGTATGTTTGAGGCTTAATTCAACAATTGAACGAATACATTTTGTTTCTTACAATGAATGAGTTAAGTTGAGGCATTGAATGAATGAGAGAAGTGAAGCTATGAATAACGTTTGTTTCATTGAATGAACGAATGCAGTTTGTTTGAGTCAATGAATGTATGGAGCTGGACACATTGAATAAAAGAGAGAAGTTCTAATCATTGAATCAACTCTTGCAGTTAGTTTGATTCAATCAATGAAAAGCGTTTGAATCATTGAATGTATGTTTGAAGTTTAATTCAACAATTGAACGACTACATTTTGTTTCTTACAATGAATGATTTAAGCTTGAGGCATTGAATGAATGAGAGAAACTCAACTCATTGAGTCAATGAATGACGTTTGTTTCTTTGAATGAATACAGTTTGTTTCTTTCAATGAATGGATATGGCTGGAGACATTGAATGAAAGATCGGAGGTATGTTTATTGAATCATCTCGTGCAGTTTGTTTCATTGAATGTATGTTTGAAGCTTAATTCAACAATTGAACGACTACATTTTGTTTCTTACAATGAATGAGTTAAGCTTGAGGCATTGAATGAATGAGAGAAGCTCAACTCATTGAATCAATGAATGACGTTTGTTTCATTGAATGAATACAGTTTGTTTGTTTCAATGAATGTATTTGGCTGGAGACATTGAATGAAAGAGAGAAGCTATAATTATTGAATCATCTCGTGCAGTTTGTTTGATTGAATCAATGAATAACGTTTGATTCATTGAAAGTGTGATGGATGTTTCATTCAACAATTGAACGACTACATTTTGTTTCTTTCAATGATTGAGTTAAGCTTGAGTCATTGAATTAACGAGAGAAGCTCAACTCATTGAATCAATGAATAACGTTTGTTTCATTGAATGAATGTAGTTAGTTTCTTTCAATGAATGATTTTATCTGGTGATATTGAATGAAAGAGCGGAGCCATATTCTTTGCAGTTTCATTCAACAATTGAAGGAATACAATTTGATTCTTTCAATGAATGAGTTAAGCTCGAGGCATTGAATGAATGAGAGCAGCTAACCCTAAAGCTAAACCAAACCCTGACCTGTACCCTGACCCTAACCCTGACCCTAACCCTGACCCTAACCCTAACACAACCGTAACCCTAACACTAACCCTAACGGTGACCCTATACTAACCCGAACCGTAAGCGTATTCCAAGCCCTAACCCTAACCCTAACCCTAACCCTAACCCTAAACCTAACTCTAACCTTAACCCTAACACTAACCCTAACCCGAACCCTAAACCTAACGCTTACCCTAACCCTAACCCGAACACGAACGTTTCTTACATTGAATGAATGAATATGGGATGTTTCTTTTATTGAATGGATTAAGCAGGAGAAATTGAATGAAAGAGAGAAGGAATAATTATTGAATCATCTCGGGCAGTTTGTTTCATTGAATCAATGAAAAACGTTTGATTCATTGAAAGTATGATGGATGTTTCATACAACAATTGAACGAATACGGTTTGTTTTTTTCACTGATTGAGTGAAGCTTGAGGCATTTAATGAATGAGAGAAGCTCAACTCATTGAATCAATGAATAACGTTTGTTTCATTGAATGAATGAATACAGTTTGTTTCTGTCAATAAATGTCTGACGCTGGAGACATTGAATGACAGAGAGAAGTTCCAATCATTGAATCATCTCGTGCAGTTTGTTTCATTGAATCAATGAAAAACGTTTGATTAATTGAATGTATGTTTGAGGCTTAATTCAACAATTGAACGAATACATTTTGTTTCTTACAAAGAAGGAGTTAAGTTTGTTTCATTGAATCAATGAAAAACGTTTGATTCATTGAATGTATGTTTGAAGCTGAATTCAACAATTGAACGAATACATTTTGTTTCTTACAATGAATGAGTTAAGCTTGAGGCATTGAAGGAATGGGAGAAGCTCAACTCATTGAAGCAACGAACAACGTTTGTTTCATTGAATGAATATAGTTTGTTTTTTCAATGAATGTTTGTATCTGGTGACGTTGAATGAAAGAGCGAAGATATGTTTATTGAATCATCTCGTGCAGTTTGTTTCATTGAATCAATGAATAACGTTGGATTCATTCAATGTATGATTGCAGTTTCATTCAACAATTGAAGGAATACAATTTGATTCTTTCAATGAATGAGTTAAGCTTGAGGCATTGAATGAATGAGAGCAGCTAACCCTAAACCTAAACTAAAGCCTGACCAGTCCCCTGACCCTAAACCTGACCCTAACCCTAACACTGACCCTAACCCTAACACAACCGTAACTCTAACACTAACCCTAACGTTGTCCCTAAACCTAACCCGAAGCGTAAGCCTTTCCCAAGCCCTAACCCTAATCCTAACCCCAAACCTAACTCTAACCCTAACCCTCACCCTAACACTAACCCTAACCCTAAACCTAAAAGTAACGCTAAATCAAACACTAACGTTTCATTCAACTAATGAATGAATATAGTATGTTTCTTTCATTGAATGCATTTGGCTGGAGACATTGAATGAAAGAGAGAAGCTATAATTATTGAATATTCTCGTACAGTTTGTTTCATTGAATCAATCAAAAGCGTTTGAATCACTGAATGTATGTTTGAAGCTTAATTCAACAATTGAACGACTACGTTTTGTTTCTTAGAATGAATGAGTTAAGCTTGAGGCGTTGAAAGAATGAGAGAAACTCAACTCATTGAATCAATGAATAACGTTTGTTTCATTGAATGATATAGTTTTTTTCTGTCAATGAATGTATTTGGCTGGAGACATTGAATGAAAGAGAGAAGCTATAATTATTGAATCATCTCGTGCAGTTTGTTTGAATCAATGAATAACGTTTGTTTCAATGAATGAATATA
Organism: Chiloscyllium punctatum; assembly: GCF_047496795.1. NCBI lineage: Eukaryota > Metazoa > Chordata > Chondrichthyes > Orectolobiformes > Hemiscylliidae > Chiloscyllium > Chiloscyllium punctatum. The sequence goes on along the minus strand of NC_092742.1, from coordinate 107,427,230 downwards.
GTTAGTTTCATTTAATGAATGATTTTATCTGGTGATATTGAATAAAAGAGCGAAGCTGTGTTTCTTGAATCACCTCGTGCAGTTTGTTTCATTTAATCAATCAACAACGTTTGATTCATTGAAAGTACGATGGATGTTTCATAAAACAATTGAACGACTACATTTTGTTTCTTCCAATGATTGAGTTAAGCTTGAGGCATTGAATGAATGAGAGAAGCGAAGCTATGAATAACGTTTGTTTCATTGAATGAACGAATGCAGTTTGTTTGAGTCAATGAATGTATGGTGCTGGACACATTGAATAAAAGAGAGAAGTTCTAATCATTGAATCAACTCTTGCAGTTAGTTTGATTCAATCAATGAAAAGCGTTTGAATCATTGAATGTATGTTTGAAGCTTAATTCAACAATTGAACGACTACATTTTGTTTCTTACAATGAATGATTTAAGCTTGAGGCATTGAATGAATGAGAGAAACTCAACTCATTGAATCAATGAATGACGTTTGTTTCATTGAATGAATACAGTTTGTTTCTTTCAATGAATGGATATGGCTGGAGACATTGACTGAAAGATCGGAGGTATGTTTATTGAATCATCTCGTGCAGTTTGTTTCATTGAATGTATGTTTGAAGCTTAATTCAACAATTGAACGACTACATTTTGTTTCATTCAATGAATGAATATAGTTAGTTTCATTCAATGAATGATTTTATCTGGTGATATTGAATGAAAGAGCGAAGCTGTGTAAATTGAATCACCTCGTGCAGTTTGATTCATTTAATCAATCAACAACGTTTGATTCATTGAAAGTACGATGGATGTTTCATACAACAATTAAACGACTACATTTTGTTTCTTCCAATGATTGAGTTAAGCTTGAGGCATTGAATGAATGAGAGAAGCTCAACCCATTGAATGAATGAATAACGTTTGTTTCATTGAATGTATGTTTGAGGCTTAATTCAGCAATCGAACGAATACATTTTGTTTCTTACAAAGAATGAGTTAAGTTTGTTTCATTGAATCAATGAAAAACGTTTCATTCATTGAATGTATGTTTGAGGCTTAATTCAGCAATCGAACGAATACATTTTGTTTCTTACAATGTACGAATTAAGCTTGAAGCATTGAATGAATGAGAGAAGCTCAACTCATTTAATCAATGAATAACGTTTGTTTCATTGAATGAATGAATACAGTTTGTTTCTGTGAATGAATGTCTGACGCTGGAGACAATGAATGAAAGAGAGAAGTTCTAATCATTGAATCATCTCGTGCAGTTTGTTTCATTGAATCAATGAAAAACGTTTCATTCATTGAATGTATCTTTGAGGCTTAATTCAGCAATCGAACGAATATATTTTGTTTCTTACAAAGAATGAGTTAAGTTTGTTTCATTGAATCAATGAAAAACGTTTCATTCATTGAATGTATGTTTGAGGCTTAATTCAGCAATCGAACGAATACATTTTGTTTCTTACAATGTATGAGTTAAGCTTGAAGCATTGAATAAATGAGAGAAGCTCAACTCATTTAATCAATGAATAACGTTTGTTCATTGAATGAATGAATATAGTTTGTTTCTTTCAGTCACTGTATTAAGCTAGAGATATTGAATACAACAGAGGAGTTCTAATCATTGAATCATCTCGTGAAGTTTGTTTCATTGAATCAATGAAAAACGTTTGATTCATTGAATGTATGTTTGAGGCTTAATTCAACAATTGAACGAATACATTTTGTTTCTTACAATGAATGAGTTAAGCTTGAGGCATTGATGGAATGAGAGAAGCTCAACTCATTGAAGCAATGAACAACGTTTGTTTCATTGAATGAATATAGTTTGTTTTTTCAATGAATGTTTGTATCTGGTGACGTCGAATGAAAGAGCGAAGCTATGTTTATTGAATCAACTCGTGCAGTTTGTTTCATTGAATCAATGGAGAACGTTGGATTCATTCAATGTATGATTGCAGTTTCATTCAACAATTGAAGGAATACGATTTGATTCTTTCAATGAATGAGTTAAGCTTGAGGCATTGAATGATTGAGAGCAGCTAACCATAAACCTAAACTCAAGCCTGACCAGTCCCCTGACCCTAAACCTGACCCTAACCCTAACCCTGACCCAAACCCTAACACAACCGTAACTCTAACACTAACCCTAACGTTGTCCCTAAACCTAACCCGAAGCGTAAGCCTTTCCCAAGCCCTAACCCTAACCCTAATCCTAACACCAAACCTAACTCTAACCCTAACCCTCACCCTAACACTAACCCTAACCCTAACCCTAAAAGTAACGCTAAACCAAACACTAACGTTTCTTTCAACGAATGAATGTAGTATGTTTCTTTCATTGAATGTGTTAAGCTGGAGACATTGAATGAATGAGAGAAGTTCTAATCATTGAATCATCTCGTACAGTTTGTTTCATTGAATCAATCAAAAGCGTTTGAATCACTGAATGTATGTTTGAAGCTTAATTCAACAATTGAACGACTACGTTTTGTTTCTTAGAATGAATGAGTTAGTCTTGAGGCGTTGAAAGAATGAGAGAAACTCAACTCATTGAATCAATGAATAACGTTTGTATCATTGAATGATATAGTTTGTTTCTGTCAATGAATGTATTTGGCTGGAGACATTGAATGAAAGAGAGAAGCTATAATTATTGAATCATCTCGTGCAGTTTGTTTGAATCAATGAATAACGTTTGATTCATTAAAAGTATGATGGATGTTTCATTCAACAATTGGACGAATACGGTTTGTTTCATTCAATGATTGAGTTAAGCTTGAGGCATTGAATGAATAAGAGAAGCTCAACTCATTGAATCAATGAATAACGTTTGTTTCAATGAATGAATATAGTTAGTTTCATTCAATGAATGATTTTATCTGGTGATATTGAATGAAAGAGCGAAGCTGTGTTTATTGAATCACCTCGTGCAGTTTGTTTCATTTAATTAATCAACAACCTTTGAACGTACGATGGATGTTTCATACAACAATTGAACGACTACATTTTGTTTCTTCCAATGATTGAGTTAAGCTTGAGGCATTGAATGAATGAGAGAAGCTCAACTCATTGAATGAATGAATAACGTTTGTTCATTGAATGAATGAATATAGTTTGTTTCTTTCAGTGACTGTATTAAGCTAGAGATATTGAATACAACAGAGGAGATCTAATCATTGAATCATCTCGTGAAGTTTGTATCATTGAATCAATGAAAAACGTTTGATTCATTGAATGTATGTTTGAGGCTTAATTCAACAATTGAACGAATACATTTTGTTTCTTACAATGATTGAGTTAAGCTTGAGGCATTGAATGAATGAGAGAAGCTCAACTCATTGAATGAATGAATAACGTTTGTTTCATTGAATGAGTTTGTTTCTGTGAATGAATGTCTGACGCTGGAGACAATGAATGAAAGAGAGAAGTTCTAATCATTGAATCATCTCGTGCACTTTGTTTCATTGAATCAATGAAAAACGTTTCATTCATTGAATGTATGTTTGAGGCTTAATTCAGCAATCGAACGAATACATTTTGTTTCTTACAAAGAATGAGTTAAGTTTGTTTCATTGAATCAATGAAAAACGTTTGATTCATTGAATGTATGTTTGAGGCTTAATTCAGCAATCGAACGAATACATTTTGTTTCTTACAATGTATGAGTTAAACTTGAAGCATTGAATGAATGAGAGAAGCACAACTCATTGAATCAATGAATAACGTTCGTTCATTGAATGAATGAATATAGTTTGTTTCTTTCAGTGACTGTATTAAGCTAGAGATATTGAATACAACAGAGGAGTTCTAATCATTGAATCATCTCGTGAAGTTTGTTTCATTGAATCAATGAAAAACGTTTGATTCATTGAATGTATGTTTGAGGCTTAATTCAACAATTGAACGAATACAGTTTGTTTCTTACAATGAATGAGATAAGCTTGAGGCATTGAAGGAATGAGAGAAGCTCAACTCATTGAAGCAATGAACAACGTTTGTTTCATTGAATGAATATAGTTTGTTTTTTCAATGAATGTTTGTATCTGGTGACGTCGAATGAAAGAGCGAAGCTATGTTTATTGAATCAACTCGTGCAGTTTGTTTCATTGAATCAATGAATAACGTTGGATTTCTTCAATGTATGATTGCAGTTTCATTCAACAATTGAAGGAATACAATTTGATTCTTTCAATGAATGAGTTAAGCTTGAGGCATTGAATGAATGAGAGCAGCTAACCATAAACCTAAACTCAAGCCTGACCAGTCCCCTGACCCTAAACCTGACCCTAACCCTAACCCTGACCCTAACCCTAACACAACCGTACCTCTAACACTAACCCTAACGTTGTTCCTAAACCTAACCCTAAGCGTAAGCCTTTCCCAAGCCCTAACCCTAACCCTAATCCTAACCCCAAACCTAACTCTAACCCTAACCCTCACCCTAACACTAACCCTAACCCTAACCCTAAAAGTAACGCTAAACCAAACACTAACGTTTCTTTCAACGAATGAATGATTATAGTATGTTTCTTTCATTGAATGTATTAAGCTGGAGACATTGAATGAATGAGAGAAGTTCTAATCATTGAATCATCTCGTACAGTTTGTTTCATTGAATCAATCAAAAGCGTTTGAATCACTGAATGTATGTTTGAAGCTTAATTCAACAATTGAACGACTACGTTTTGTTTCTTAGAATGAATCAGTTAAGCTTGAGGCGTTGAAAGAATGAGAGAAATTCAATTCATTGAATCAATGAATAACGTTTGTTTCATTGAATGATATAGTTTTTTTTCTGTCAATGAATGTATTTGGCTGGAGACATTGAATGAAAGAGAGAAGCAATAATTATTGAATCATCTCGTGCAGTTTGTTTGAATCAATGAATAACGTTTGATTCATTAAAAGTATGATGGATGTTTCATTCAACAATTGAACGACTACATTTTGTTTCTTCCAATGATTGAGTTAAGCTTGAGGCATTGAATGAATGAGAGAAGCTCAACTCATTGAATGAATGAATAACGTTTGTTTCATTGAATGAATGAATACAGTTTGTTTCTGTCAATGAATGTCTGACGCTGGAGACATTGAATGAAAGATAGAAGTTCTAATCATTGAATCATCTCGTGCAGTTTGTTTCATTGAATCAATGAAAAACGTTTCATTCATTGAATGTATGTTTGAGGCTTAATTCAGCAATCGAACGAATACATTTTGTTTCTGACAAAGAATGAGTTAAGGTTGTTTCATTGAATCAATGATAAACGTTTCATTCATTGAATGTATGTTTGAGGCTTAATTCAACAATTGAACGAATACATTTTGTTTCTTACAATGAATGAGTTAAGTTGAGGCATTGAATGAATGAGAGAAGCGAAGCTATGAATAACGTTTGTTTCATTGAATGAACGAATGCATTTTGTTTGAGTCAATGAATGTATGGAGCTGGACACATTGAATAAAAGAGAGAAGTTCTAATCATTGAATCAACTCTTGCAGTTTGTTTGATTCAATCAATGAAAAGCGTTTGAATCATTGAATGTATGTTTGAAGCTTAATTCAACAATTGAACGACTACATTTTGTTTCTTACAATGAATGAGTTAAGCTTGAGGCATTGAAAGAATGAGAGAAGCTCAACTCATTGAATCAATGAATGACGTTTGTTTCATTGAATGAATACAGTTTGTTTCTTTCAACGAATGGTATGGCTGAAGACATTGAATGAAAGATCGGAGGTATGTTTATTGAATCATCTCTCGCAGTTTGTTTCATTGAATGTATTTTTGAAGCTTAATTCAACAATTGAACGACTACATTTTGTTTCTTACAATGAATGAGTTAAGCTTGAGGCACTGAATGAATGAGAGAAGCTCAACTCATTGAATGAAAGAATAACGTTTGTTTCATTGAATGAATGAATACAGTTTGTTTCTGTCAATGAAAGACTGACGCTGGAGACAATGAATGAAAGAGAGAAGTTCTAATCATTGAATCATCTCGTGCAGTTTGTTTCATTGAATCAATGAAAAACGTTTCATTCATTGAATGTATCTTTGAGGCTTAATTCAGCAATCGAACGAATACATTTTGTTTCTTACAATGAATGAGTTAAGTTTGTTTCATTGAATCAATGAAAAACGTTTCATTCATTGAATGTATGAGGCTTAATTCAGCAATCGAACGAATACATTTTGTTTCTTACAATGTATGAGTTAAGCTTGAAGCATTGAATGAATGAGAGAAGCTCAACTCATTTAATCAATGAATAACGTTTGTTCATTGAATGAATGAATATAGTTTGTTTCTTTCAGTGACTGTATTAAGCTAGAGATATTGAATACAACAGAGGAGTTCTAATCATTGAATCATCTCGTGAAGTTTGTTTCATTGAATCAATGAAAAACGTTTGATTCATTGAATGTATGTTTGAGGCTTAATTCAACAATTGAACGAATACATTTTGTTTCTTACAATGAATGAGATAAGCTTGAGGCATTGAAGGAATGAGAGAAGCTCAACTCATTGAAGCAATGAACAACGTTTGTTTCATTGAATGAATATAGTTTGTTTTTTCAATGAATGTTTGTATCTGGTGACGTCGAATGAAAGAGCGAAGCTATGTTTATTGAATCAACTCGTGCAGTTTGTTTCATTGAATCAATGAATAACGTTGGATTTCTTCAATGTATGATTGCAGTTTCATTCAACAATTGAAGGAATACAATTTGATTCTTTCAGTGAATGAGTTAAGCTTGAGGCATTGAATGAATGAGAGCAGCTAACCATAAACCTAAACTCAAGCCTGACCAGTCCCCTGACCCTAAACCTGACCCTAACCCTAACCCTGACCCTGACCCTAACCGTACCTCTAACACTAACCCTAACGTTGTTCCTAAACCTAACCCTAAGCGTAAGCCTTTCCCAAGCCCTAACCCTAACCCTAATCCTAACCCCAAACCTAACTCTAACCCTAACCCTCACCCTAACACTAACCCTAACCCTAACCCTAAAAGTAACGCTAAACCAAACACTAACGCTTCTTTCAACGAATGAATGAATATAGTATGTTTCTTTCATTGAATGTATTAAGCTGGAGACATTGAATGAATGAGAGAAGTTCTAATCATTGAATCATCTCGTACAGTTTGTTTCATTGAATCAATCAAAAGCGTTTGAATCACTGAATGTATGTTTGAAGCTTAATTCAACAATTGAACGACTACGTTTTGTTTCTTAGAATGAATCAGTTAAGCTTGAGGCGTTGAAAGAATGAGAGAAACTCAACTCATTGAATCAATGAATAACGTTTGTTTCATTGAATGATATAGTTTTTTTCTGTCAATGAATGTATTTGGCTGGAGACATTGAAGGAAAGAGAGAAGCTATAATTATTGAATCATCTCGTGCAGTTTGTTTGAATCAATGAATAACGTTTGATTCATTAAAAGTATGATGGATGTTTCATTCAACAATTGGACGAATACGGTTTGTTTCATTCAATGATTGAGTTAAGCTTGAGGCATTGAATGAATAAGAGAAGCTCAACTCATTGAATCAATGAATAACGTTTGTTTCAATGAATGAATATAGTTAGTTTCATTCAATGAATGATTTTATCTGGTGATATTGAATGAAAGAGCGAAGCTGTGTTTATTGAATCACCTCGTGCAGTTTGTTTCATTTAATCAATCAACAACGTTTGATTCATTGAAAGTACGATGGATGTTTCATACAACAATTGAACGACTACATTTTGTTTCTTCCAATGATTGAGTTAAGCTTGAGGCATTGAATGAATGAGAGAAGCTCAACTCATTGAATGAATGAATAACGTTTGTTACATTGAATGAATGAATACAGTTTGTTTCTGTCAATGAATGTCTGACGCTGGAGACATTGAATGAAAGAGAGAAGTTCTAATCATTGAATCATCTCGTGCAGTTTGTTTCATTGAATCAATGAAAAACGTTTGATTCATTGAATGTATGTTTGAGTCTTAATTCAGCAATCGAACGAATACATTTTGTTTCTTACAATGTATGAGTTAAGCTTGAAGCATAGAATGAATGAGAGAAGCTCAACTCATTGAATCAATGAATAACGTTTGTTCATTGAATGAATGAATACAGTTTGTTTCTTTCAGTGACTGTATTAAGCTAGAGATATTGAATACAACAGAGGAGTTCTAATCATTGAATCATCTCGTGAAGTTTGTTTCATTGAATCAATGAAAAACGTTTGATTCATTGAATGTATGTTTGAGGCTTAATTCAACAATTGAACGAATACATTTTGTTTCTTACAATGAATGAGTTAAGTTGAGGCATTGAATGAATGAGAGAAGTGAAGCTATGAATAACGTTTGTTTCATTGAATGAACGAATGCAGTTTGTTTGAGTCAATGAATGTATGGAGCTGGACACATTGAATAAAAGAGAGAAGTTCTAATCATTGAATCAACTCTTGCAGTTAGTTTGATTCAATCAATGAAAAGCGTTTGAATCATTGAATGTATGTTTGAAGTTTAATTCAACAATTGAACGACTACATTTTGTTTCTTACAATGAATGATTTAAGCTTGAGGCATTGAATGAATGAGAGAAACTCAACTCATTGAGTCAATGAATGACGTTTGTTTCTTTGAATGAATACAGTTTGTTTCTTTCAATGAATGGATATGGCTGGAGACATTGAATGAAAGATCGGAGGTATGTTTATTGAATCATCTCGTGCAGTTTGTTTCATTGAATGTATGTTTGAAGCTTAATTCAACAATTGAACGACTACATTTTGTTTCTTACAATGAATGAGTTAAGCTTGAGGCATTGAATGAATGAGAGAAGCTCAACTCATTGAATCAATGAATGACGTTTGTTTCATTGAATGAATACAGTTTGTTTGTTTCAATGAATGTATTTGGCTGGAGACATTGAATGAAAGAGAGAAGCTATAATTATTGAATCATCTCGTGCAGTTTGTTTGATTGAATCAATGAATAACGTTTGATTCATTGAAAGTGTGATGGATGTTTCATTCAACAATTGAACGACTACATTTTGTTTCTTTCAATGATTGAGTTAAGCTTGAGTCATTGAATTAACGAGAGAAGCTCAACTCATTGAATCAATGAATAACGTTTGTTTCATTGAATGAATGTAGTTAGTTTCTTTCAATGAATGATTTTATCTGGTGATATTGAATGAAAGAGCGGAGCCATATTCTTTGCAGTTTCATTCAACAATTGAAGGAATACAATTTGATTCTTTCAATGAATGAGTTAAGCTCGAGGCATTGAATGAATGAGAGCAGCTAACCCTAAAGCTAAACCAAACCCTGACCTGTACCCTGACCCTAACCCTGACCCTAACCCTGACCCTAACCCTAACACAACCGTAACCCTAACACTAACCCTAACGGTGACCCTATACTAACCCGAACCGTAAGCGTATTCCAAGCCCTAACCCTAACCCTAACCCTAACCCTAACCCTAAACCTAACTCTAACCTTAACCCTAACACTAACCCTAACCCGAACCCTAAACCTAACGCTTACCCTAACCCTAACCCGAACACGAACGTTTCTTACATTGAATGAATGAATATGGGATGTTTCTTTTATTGAATGGATTAAGCAGGAGAAATTGAATGAAAGAGAGAAGGAATAATTATTGAATCATCTCGGGCAGTTTGTTTCATTGAATCAATGAAAAACGTTTGATTCATTGAAAGTATGATGGATGTTTCATACAACAATTGAACGAATACGGTTTGTTTTTTTCACTGATTGAGTGAAGCTTGAGGCATTTAATGAATGAGAGAAGCTCAACTCATTGAATCAATGAATAACGTTTGTTTCATTGAATGAATGAATACAGTTTGTTTCTGTCAATAAATGTCTGACGCTGGAGACATTGAATGACAGAGAGAAGTTCCAATCATTGAATCATCTCGTGCAGTTTGTTTCATTGAATCAATGAAAAACGTTTGATTAATTGAATGTATGTTTGAGGCTTAATTCAACAATTGAACGAATACATTTTGTTTCTTACAAAGAAGGAGTTAAGTTTGTTTCATTGAATCAATGAAAAACGTTTGATTCATTGAATGTATGTTTGAAGCTGAATTCAACAATTGAACGAATACATTTTGTTTCTTACAATGAATGAGTTAAGCTTGAGGCATTGAAGGAATGGGAGAAGCTCAACTCATTGAAGCAACGAACAACGTTTGTTTCATTGAATGAATATAGTTTGTTTTTTCAATGAATGTTTGTATCTGGTGACGTTGAATGAAAGAGCGAAGATATGTTTATTGAATCATCTCGTGCAGTTTGTTTCATTGAATCAATGAATAACGTTGGATTCATTCAATGTATGATTGCAGTTTCATTCAACAATTGAAGGAATACAATTTGATTCTTTCAATGAATGAGTTAAGCTTGAGGCATTGAATGAATGAGAGCAGCTAACCCTAAACCTAAACTAAAGCCTGACCAGTCCCCTGACCCTAAACCTGACCCTAACCCTAACACTGACCCTAACCCTAACACAACCGTAACTCTAACACTAACCCTAACGTTGTCCCTAAACCTAACCCGAAGCGTAAGCCTTTCCCAAGCCCTAACCCTAATCCTAACCCCAAACCTAACTCTAACCCTAACCCTCACCCTAACACTAACCCTAACCCTAAACCTAAAAGTAACGCTAAATCAAACACTAACGTTTCATTCAACTAATGAATGAATATAGTATGTTTCTTTCATTGAATGCATTTGGCTGGAGACATTGAATGAAAGAGAGAAGCTATAATTATTGAATATTCTCGTACAGTTTGTTTCATTGAATCAATCAAAAGCGTTTGAATCACTGAATGTATGTTTGAAGCTTAATTCAACAATTGAACGACTACGTTTTGTTTCTTAGAATGAATGAGTTAAGCTTGAGGCGTTGAAAGAATGAGAGAAACTCAACTCATTGAATCAATGAATAACGTTTGTTTCATTGAATGATATAGTTTTTTTCTGTCAATGAATGTATTTGGCTGGAGACATTGAATGAAAGAGAGAAGCTATAATTATTGAATCATCTCGTGCAGTTTGTTTGAATCAATGAATAACGTTTGTTTCAATGAATGAATATAGTTAGTTTCATTTAATGAATGATTTTATCTGGTGATATTGAATAAAAGAGCGAAGCTGTGTTTCTTGAATCACCTCGTGCAGTTTGTTTCATTTAATCAATCAACAACGTTTGATTCATTGAAAGTACGATGGATGTTTCATAAAACAATTGAACGACTACATTTTGTTTCTTCCAATGATTGAGTTAAGCTTGAGGCATTGAATGAATGAGAGAAGCGAAGCTATGAATAACGTTTGTTTCATTGAATGAACGAATGCAGTTTGTTTGAGTCAATGAATGTATGGTGCTGGACACATTGAATAAAAGAGAGAAGTTCTAATCATTGAATCAACTCTTGCAGTTAGTTTGATTCAATCAATGAAAAGCGTTTGAATCATTGAATGTATGTTTGAAGCTTAATTCAACAATTGAACGACTACATTTTGTTTCTTACAATGAATGATTTAAGCTTGAGGCATTGAATGAATGAGAGAAACTCAACTCATTGAATCAATGAATGACGTTTGTTTCATTGAATGAATACAGTTTGTTTCTTTCAATGAATGGATATGGCTGGAGACATTGACTGAAAGATCGGAGGTATGTTTATTGAATCATCTCGTGCAGTTTGTTTCATTGAATGTATGTTTGAAGCTTAATTCAACAATTGAACGACTACATTTTGTTTCATTCAATGAATGAATATAGTTAGTTTCATTCAATGAATGATTTTATCTGGTGATATTGAATGAAAGAGCGAAGCTGTGTAAATTGAATCACCTCGTGCAGTTTGATTCATTTAATCAATCAACAACGTTTGATTCATTGAAAGTACGATGGATGTTTCATACAACAATTAAACGACTACATTTTGTTTCTTCCAATGATTGAGTTAAGCTTGAGGCATTGAATGAATGAGAGAAGCTCAACCCATTGAATGAATGAATAACGTTTGTTTCATTGAATGTATGTTTGAGGCTTAATTCAGCAATCGAACGAATACATTTTGTTTCTTACAAAGAATGAGTTAAGTTTGTTTCATTGAATCAATGAAAAACGTTTCATTCATTGAATGTATGTTTGAGGCTTAATTCAGCAATCGAACGAATACATTTTGTTTCTTACAATGTACGAATTAAGCTTGAAGCATTGAATGAATGAGAGAAGCTCAACTCATTTAATCAATGAATAACGTTTGTTTCATTGAATGAATGAATACAGTTTGTTTCTGTGAATGAATGTCTGACGCTGGAGACAATGAATGAAAGAGAGAAGTTCTAATCATTGAATCATCTCGTGCAGTTTGTTTCATTGAATCAATGAAAAACGTTTCATTCATTGAATGTATCTTTGAGGCTTAATTCAGCAATCGAACGAATATATTTTGTTTCTTACAAAGAATGAGTTAAGTTTGTTTCATTGAATCAATGAAAAACGTTTCATTCATTGAATGTATGTTTGAGGCTTAATTCAGCAATCGAACGAATACATTTTGTTTCTTACAATGTATGAGTTAAGCTTGAAGCATTGAATAAATGAGAGAAGCTCAACTCATTTAATCAATGAATAACGTTTGTTCATTGAATGAATGAATATAGTTTGTTTCTTTCAGTCACTGTATTAAGCTAGAGATATTGAATACAACAGAGGAGTTCTAATCATTGAATCATCTCGTGAAGTTTGTTTCATTGAATCAATGAAAAACGTTTGATTCATTGAATGTATGTTTGAGGCTTAATTCAACAATTGAACGAATACATTTTGTTTCTTACAATGAATGAGTTAAGCTTGAGGCATTGATGGAATGAGAGAAGCTCAACTCATTGAAGCAATGAACAACGTTTGTTTCATTGAATGAATATAGTTTGTTTTTTCAATGAATGTTTGTATCTGGTGACGTCGAATGAAAGAGCGAAGCTATGTTTATTGAATCAACTCGTGCAGTTTGTTTCATTGAATCAATGGAGAACGTTGGATTCATTCAATGTATGATTGCAGTTTCATTCAACAATTGAAGGAATACGATTTGATTCTTTCAATGAATGAGTTAAGCTTGAGGCATTGAATGATTGAGAGCAGCTAACCATAAACCTAAACTCAAGCCTGACCAGTCCCCTGACCCTAAACCTGACCCTAACCCTAACCCTGACCCAAACCCTAACACAACCGTAACTCTAACACTAACCCTAACGTTGTCCCTAAACCTAACCCGAAGCGTAAGCCTTTCCCAAGCCCTAACCCTAACCCTAATCCTAACACCAAACCTAACTCTAACCCTAACCCTCACCCTAACACTAACCCTAACCCTAACCCTAAAAGTAACGCTAAACCAAACACTAACGTTTCTTTCAACGAATGAATGTAGTATGTTTCTTTCATTGAATGTGTTAAGCTGGAGACATTGAATGAATGAGAGAAGTTCTAATCATTGAATCATCTCGTACAGTTTGTTTCATTGAATCAATCAAAAGCGTTTGAATCACTGAATGTATGTTTGAAGCTTAATTCAACAATTGAACGACTACGTTTTGTTTCTTAGAATGAATGAGTTAGTCTTGAGGCGTTGAAAGAATGAGAGAAACTCAACTCATTGAATCAATGAATAACGTTTGTATCATTGAATGATATAGTTTGTTTCTGTCAATGAATGTATTTGGCTGGAGACATTGAATGAAAGAGAGAAGCTATAATTATTGAATCATCTCGTGCAGTTTGTTTGAATCAATGAATAACGTTTGATTCATTAAAAGTATGATGGATGTTTCATTCAACAATTGGACGAATACGGTTTGTTTCATTCAATGATTGAGTTAAGCTTGAGGCATTGAATGAATAAGAGAAGCTCAACTCATTGAATCAATGAATAACGTTTGTTTCAATGAATGAATATAGTTAGTTTCATTCAATGAATGATTTTATCTGGTGATATTGAATGAAAGAGCGAAGCTGTGTTTATTGAATCACCTCGTGCAGTTTGTTTCATTTAATTAATCAACAACCTTTGAACGTACGATGGATGTTTCATACAACAATTGAACGACTACATTTTGTTTCTTCCAATGATTGAGTTAAGCTTGAGGCATTGAATGAATGAGAGAAGCTCAACTCATTGAATGAATGAATAACGTTTGTTCATTGAATGAATGAATATAGTTTGTTTCTTTCAGTGACTGTATTAAGCTAGAGATATTGAATACAACAGAGGAGATCTAATCATTGAATCATCTCGTGAAGTTTGTATCATTGAATCAATGAAAAACGTTTGATTCATTGAATGTATGTTTGAGGCTTAATTCAACAATTGAACGAATACATTTTGTTTCTTACAATGATTGAGTTAAGCTTGAGGCATTGAATGAATGAGAGAAGCTCAACTCATTGAATGAATGAATAACGTTTGTTTCATTGAATGAGTTTGTTTCTGTGAATGAATGTCTGACGCTGGAGACAATGAATGAAAGAGAGAAGTTCTAATCATTGAATCATCTCGTGCACTTTGTTTCATTGAATCAATGAAAAACGTTTCATTCATTGAATGTATGTTTGAGGCTTAATTCAGCAATCGAACGAATACATTTTGTTTCTTACAAAGAATGAGTTAAGTTTGTTTCATTGAATCAATGAAAAACGTTTGATTCATTGAATGTATGTTTGAGGCTTAATTCAGCAATCGAACGAATACATTTTGTTTCTTACAATGTATGAGTTAAACTTGAAGCATTGAATGAATGAGAGAAGCACAACTCATTGAATCAATGAATAACGTTCGTTCATTGAATGAATGAATATAGTTTGTTTCTTTCAGTGACTGTATTAAGCTAGAGATATTGAATACAACAGAGGAGTTCTAATCATTGAATCATCTCGTGAAGTTTGTTTCATTGAATCAATGAAAAACGTTTGATTCATTGAATGTATGTTTGAGGCTTAATTCAACAATTGAACGAATACAGTTTGTTTCTTACAATGAATGAGATAAGCTTGAGGCATTGAAGGAATGAGAGAAGCTCAACTCATTGAAGCAATGAACAACGTTTGTTTCATTGAATGAATATAGTTTGTTTTTTCAATGAATGTTTGTATCTGGTGACGTCGAATGAAAGAGCGAAGCTATGTTTATTGAATCAACTCGTGCAGTTTGTTTCATTGAATCAATGAATAACGTTGGATTTCTTCAATGTATGATTGCAGTTTCATTCAACAATTGAAGGAATACAATTTGATTCTTTCAATGAATGAGTTAAGCTTGAGGCATTGAATGAATGAGAGCAGCTAACCATAAACCTAAACTCAAGCCTGACCAGTCCCCTGACCCTAAACCTGACCCTAACCCTAACCCTGACCCTAACCCTAACACAACCGTACCTCTAACACTAACCCTAACGTTGTTCCTAAACCTAACCCTAAGCGTAAGCCTTTCCCAAGCCCTAACCCTAACCCTAATCCTAACCCCAAACCTAACTCTAACCCTAACCCTCACCCTAACACTAACCCTAACCCTAACCCTAAAAGTAACGCTAAACCAAACACTAACGTTTCTTTCAACGAATGAATGATTATAGTATGTTTCTTTCATTGAATGTATTAAGCTGGAGACATTGAATGAATGAGAGAAGTTCTAATCATTGAATCATCTCGTACAGTTTGTTTCATTGAATCAATCAAAAGCGTTTGAATCACTGAATGTATGTTTGAAGCTTAATTCAACAATTGAACGACTACGTTTTGTTTCTTAGAATGAATCAGTTAAGCTTGAGGCGTTGAAAGAATGAGAGAAATTCAATTCATTGAATCAATGAATAACGTTTGTTTCATTGAATGATATAGTTTTTTTTCTGTCAATGAATGTATTTGGCTGGAGACATTGAATGAAAGAGAGAAGCAATAATTATTGAATCATCTCGTGCAGTTTGTTTGAATCAATGAATAACGTTTGATTCATTAAAAGTATGATGGATGTTTCATTCAACAATTGAACGACTACATTTTGTTTCTTCCAATGATTGAGTTAAGCTTGAGGCATTGAATGAATGAGAGAAGCTCAACTCATTGAATGAATGAATAACGTTTGTTTCATTGAATGAATGAATACAGTTTGTTTCTGTCAATGAATGTCTGACGCTGGAGACATTGAATGAAAGATAGAAGTTCTAATCATTGAATCATCTCGTGCAGTTTGTTTCATTGAATCAATGAAAAACGTTTCATTCATTGAATGTATGTTTGAGGCTTAATTCAGCAATCGAACGAATACATTTTGTTTCTGACAAAGAATGAGTTAAGGTTGTTTCATTGAATCAATGATAAACGTTTCATTCATTGAATGTATGTTTGAGGCTTAATTCAACAATTGAACGAATACATTTTGTTTCTTACAATGAATGAGTTAAGTTGAGGCATTGAATGAATGAGAGAAGCGAAGCTATGAATAACGTTTGTTTCATTGAATGAACGAATGCATTTTGTTTGAGTCAATGAATGTATGGAGCTGGACACATTGAATAAAAGAGAGAAGTTCTAATCATTGAATCAACTCTTGCAGTTTGTTTGATTCAATCAATGAAAAGCGTTTGAATCATTGAATGTATGTTTGAAGCTTAATTCAACAATTGAACGACTACATTTTGTTTCTTACAATGAATGAGTTAAGCTTGAGGCATTGAAAGAATGAGAGAAGCTCAACTCATTGAATCAATGAATGACGTTTGTTTCATTGAATGAATACAGTTTGTTTCTTTCAACGAATGGTATGGCTGAAGACATTGAATGAAAGATCGGAGGTATGTTTATTGAATCATCTCTCGCAGTTTGTTTCATTGAATGTATTTTTGAAGCTTAATTCAACAATTGAACGACTACATTTTGTTTCTTACAATGAATGAGTTAAGCTTGAGGCACTGAATGAATGAGAGAAGCTCAACTCATTGAATGAAAGAATAACGTTTGTTTCATTGAATGAATGAATACAGTTTGTTTCTGTCAATGAAAGACTGACGCTGGAGACAATGAATGAAAGAGAGAAGTTCTAATCATTGAATCATCTCGTGCAGTTTGTTTCATTGAATCAATGAAAAACGTTTCATTCATTGAATGTATCTTTGAGGCTTAATTCAGCAATCGAACGAATACATTTTGTTTCTTACAATGAATGAGTTAAGTTTGTTTCATTGAATCAATGAAAAACGTTTCATTCATTGAATGTATGAGGCTTAATTCAGCAATCGAACGAATACATTTTGTTTCTTACAATGTATGAGTTAAGCTTGAAGCATTGAATGAATGAGAGAAGCTCAACTCATTTAATCAATGAATAACGTTTGTTCATTGAATGAATGAATATAGTTTGTTTCTTTCAGTGACTGTATTAAGCTAGAGATATTGAATACAACAGAGGAGTTCTAATCATTGAATCATCTCGTGAAGTTTGTTTCATTGAATCAATGAAAAACGTTTGATTCATTGAATGTATGTTTGAGGCTTAATTCAACAATTGAACGAATACATTTTGTTTCTTACAATGAATGAGATAAGCTTGAGGCATTGAAGGAATGAGAGAAGCTCAACTCATTGAAGCAATGAACAACGTTTGTTTCATTGAATGAATATAGTTTGTTTTTTCAATGAATGTTTGTATCTGGTGACGTCGAATGAAAGAGCGAAGCTATGTTTATTGAATCAACTCGTGCAGTTTGTTTCATTGAATCAATGAATAACGTTGGATTTCTTCAATGTATGATTGCAGTTTCATTCAACAATTGAAGGAATACAATTTGATTCTTTCAGTGAATGAGTTAAGCTTGAGGCATTGAATGAATGAGAGCAGCTAACCATAAACCTAAACTCAAGCCTGACCAGTCCCCTGACCCTAAACCTGACCCTAACCCTAACCCTGACCCTGACCCTAACCGTACCTCTAACACTAACCCTAACGTTGTTCCTAAACCTAACCCTAAGCGTAAGCCTTTCCCAAGCCCTAACCCTAACCCTAATCCTAACCCCAAACCTAACTCTAACCCTAACCCTCACCCTAACACTAACCCTAACCCTAACCCTAAAAGTAACGCTAAACCAAACACTAACGCTTCTTTCAACGAATGAATGAATATAGTATGTTTCTTTCATTGAATGTATTAAGCTGGAGACATTGAATGAATGAGAGAAGTTCTAATCATTGAATCATCTCGTACAGTTTGTTTCATTGAATCAATCAAAAGCGTTTGAATCACTGAATGTATGTTTGAAGCTTAATTCAACAATTGAACGACTACGTTTTGTTTCTTAGAATGAATCAGTTAAGCTTGAGGCGTTGAAAGAATGAGAGAAACTCAACTCATTGAATCAATGAATAACGTTTGTTTCATTGAATGATATAGTTTTTTTCTGTCAATGAATGTATTTGGCTGGAGACATTGAAGGAAAGAGAGAAGCTATAATTATTGAATCATCTCGTGCAGTTTGTTTGAATCAATGAATAACGTTTGATTCATTAAAAGTATGATGGATGTTTCATTCAACAATTGGACGAATACGGTTTGTTTCATTCAATGATTGAGTTAAGCTTGAGGCATTGAATGAATAAGAGAAGCTCAACTCATTGAATCAATGAATAACGTTTGTTTCAATGAATGAATATAGTTAGTTTCATTCAATGAATGATTTTATCTGGTGATATTGAATGAAAGAGCGAAGCTGTGTTTATTGAATCACCTCGTGCAGTTTGTTTCATTTAATCAATCAACAACGTTTGATTCATTGAAAGTACGATGGATGTTTCATACAACAATTGAACGACTACATTTTGTTTCTTCCAATGATTGAGTTAAGCTTGAGGCATTGAATGAATGAGAGAAGCTCAACTCATTGAATGAATGAATAACGTTTGTTACATTGAATGAATGAATACAGTTTGTTTCTGTCAATGAATGTCTGACGCTGGAGACATTGAATGAAAGAGAGAAGTTCTAATCATTGAATCATCTCGTGCAGTTTGTTTCATTGAATCAATGAAAAACGTTTCATTCATTGAATGTATGTTTGAGGCTTAATTCAGCAATCGAACGAATACATTTTGTTTCTTACAAAGAATGAGTTAAGTTTGTTTCATTGAATCAATGATAAACGTTTCATTCATTGAATGTATGTTTGAGGCTTAATTCAACAATTGAACGAATACATTTTGTTTCTAACAATGAATGAGTTAAGTTGAGGCATTGAATGAATGAGAGAAGCGAAGCTATGAATAACGTTTGTTTCATTGAATGAACGAATGCAGTTTGTTTGAGTCAATGAATGTATGGAGCTGGACACATTGAATAAAAGAGAGAAGTTCTAATCATTGAATCAACTCTTGCAGTTTGTTTGATTAATTCAATAAAAAGCGTTTGAATCATTGAATGTATGTTTGAAGCTTAATTCAACAATTGAACGACTACATTTTGTTTCTTACAATGAATGAGTTAAGCTTGAGGCATTGAAAGAATGAGAGAAGCTCAACTCATTGAATCAATGAATGACGTTTGTTTCATTGAATGAATACAGTTTGTTTTTTTCAATGAATGTATTTGGCTGGAGACATTGAATGAAAGAGAGAAGCTATAATTATTGAATCATCTCGTACAGTTTGTTTCATTGAATCAATCAAAAGCGTTTGAATCACTGAATGTATGTTTGAAGCTTAATTCAACAATTGAACGACTACGTTTTGTTTCTTAGAATGAATGAGTTAGTCTTGAGGCGTTGAAAGAATGAGAGAAACTCAACTCATTGATTCAATGAATAACGTTTGTATCATTGAATGATATAGTTTGTTTCTGTCAATGAATGTATTTTCTGGAGACATTGAATGAAAGAGAGAAGCTATAATTATTGAATCATCTCGTGCAGTTTGTTTGAATCAATGAATAACGTTTGATTCATTAAAAGTTTGATGGATGTTTCATTCAACAATTGGACGAATACGGTTTGTTTCATTCAATGATTGAGTTAAGCTTGAGGCATTGAATGAATAAGAGAAGCTCAACTCATTGAATCAATGAATAACGTTTGTTTCAATGAATTAATATAGTTAGTTTCATTCAATGAATGATTTTATCTGGTGATATTGAATGAAAGAGCGAAGCTGTGTTTATTGAATCACCTCGTGCAGTTTGTTTCATTTAATCCATCAACAACGTTTGATTCATTGAAAGTACGATGGATTTTTCATACAACAATTGAACGACTACATTTTCTTTCTTCCAATGATTGAGTTAAGCTTGAGGCATTGAATGAATGAGAGAAGCTCAACTCATTGAATGAATGAATAACGTTTGTTTCATTGAATGAATGAATACAGTTTGTTTCTGTCAATGAATGTCTGACGCTGGAGACAATGAATGAAAGAGAGAAGTTCTAATCATTGAATCATCTCGTGCAGTTTGTTTCATTGAATCAATGAAAAACGTTTGATTCATTGAATGTATGTTTGAGTCTTAATTCAGCAATCGAACGAATACATTTTGTTTCTTACAATGAATGAGTTAAGTTTGTTTCATTGAATCAATGAAAAACGTTTGATTCATTGAATGTATGTTTGAGGCTTAATTCAGCAATCGAACGAATACATTTTGTTTCTTACAATGTACTAGTTAAGCTTGAAGCATTGACTGAATGAGAGAAGCTCAACTCATTTAATCAATGAATAACGTTTGTTCATTGAATGAATGAATACAGTTTGTTTCTTTCAGTGACTGTATTAAGCTAGAGATATTGAATACAACAGAGGAGTTCTAATCATTGAATCATCTCGTGAAGTTTGTTTCATTGAATCAATGAAAAACGTTTGATTCATTGAATGTATGTTTGAGGCTTAATTCAACAATTGAACGAATACATTTTGTTTCTTACAATGAATGAGTTAAGCTTGAGGCATTGAAGGAATGAGAGAAGCTCAACTCATTGAAGCAATGAACAACGTTTGTTTCATTGAATGAATATAGTTTGTTTTTTCAATGAATGTTTGTATCTGGTGACGTCGAATGAAAAGGCGAAGCTATGTTTATTGAATCAACTCGTGCAGTTTGTTTCATTGAATCAATGAATAACGTTGGATTCATTCAATGTATGATTGCAGTTTCATTCAACAATTGAAGGAATACAATTTGATTCTTTCAATGAATGAGTTAAGCTTGAGGCATTGAATGAATGAGAGCAGCTAACCATAAACCTAAACTCAAGCCTGACCAGTCCCCTGACCCTAACCCTAACCCTGACCCAAACCCTAACACAACCGTAACTCTAACACTAACCCTAACGTTGTCCCTAAACCTAACCCGAAGCGTAAGCCTTTCCCAAGCCCTAACCCTAACCCTAATCCTAACCCCAAACCTAACTCTAACCCTAACCCTCACCCTAACACTAACCCTAACCCTTACCCTAAAAGTAACGCTAAACCAAACACTAACGTTTCTTTCAACGAATGAATGAATATAGTATGTTTCTTACATTGAATGTATTAAGCTGGAGACATTGAATGAATGAGAGAAGTTCTAATCATTGAATCATCTCGTACAGTTTGTTTCATTGAATCAATCAAAAGCGTTTGAATCACTGAATGTATGTTTGAAGCTTAATTCAACAATTGAACGACTACGTTTTGTTTCTTAGAATGAATGAGTTAGTCTTGAGGTGTTGAAAGAATGAGAGAAACTCAACTCATTGAATCAATGAATAACGTTTGTATCATTGAATGATATAGTTTGTTTCTGTCAATGAATGTATTTGGCTGGAGACATTGAATGAAAGAGAGAAGCTATAATTATTGAATCATCTCGTGCAGTTTGTTTGAATCAATGAATAACGTTTGATTCATTAAAAGTATGATGGATGTTTCATTCAACAATTGGACGAATACGGTTTGTTTCTTTCAATGATTGAGTTAAGCTTGAGGCATTGAATGAATAAGAGAAGCTCAACTCATTGAATCAATGAATAACGTTTGTTTCAATGAATGAATATAGTTAGTTTCATTCAATGAATGATTTTATCTGGTGATATTGAAAGAAAGAGCGAAGCTGTGTTTATTGAATCACCTCGTGCAGTTTGTTTCATTTAATTAATCAACAACCTTTGAACGTACGATGGATGTTTCATCCAACAATTGAACGACTACATTTTGTTTCTTCCAATGATTGAGTTAAGCTTGAGGCATTGAATGAATGAGAGAAGCTCAACTCATTGAATGAATGAATAACGTTTGTTTCATTGAATGAATGAATACAGTTTGTTTCTGTCAATGAATGTCTGACGCTGGAGACAATGAATGAAAGAGAGAAGTTCTAATCATTGAATCATCTCGTGCACTTTGTTTCATTGAATCAATGAAAAACGTTTCATTCATTGAATGTATGTTTGAGGCTTAATTCAGCAATCGAACGAATACATTTTGTTTCTTACAATGTATGAGTTAAACTTGAAGCATTGAATGAATGAGAGAAGCACAACTCATTGAATCAATGAATAACGTTCGTTCATTGAATGAATGAATATAGTTTGTTTTTTCAATGAATGTTTGTATCTGGTGACGTCGAATGAAAGAGCGAAGCTATGTTTATTGAATCAACTCGTGCAGTTTGTTTCATTGAATCAATGAATAACGTTGGATTTCTTCAATGTATGATTGCAGTTTCATTCAACAATTGAAGGAATACAATTTGATTCTTTCAATGAATGAGTTAAGCTTGAGGCATTGAATGAATGAGAGCAGCTAACCATAAACCTAAACTCAAGCCTGACCAGTCCCCTGACCCTAAACCTGACCCTTACCCTAACCCTGACCCTAACCCTAACACAACCGTACCTCTAACACTAACCCTAACGTTGTTCCTAAACCTAACCCTAAGCGTAAGCCTTTCCCAAGCCCTAACCCTAACCCTAATCCTAACCCCAAACCTAACACTAACCCTAACCCTAACCCTAAACGTAACGCTAAACCAAACACTAACGTTTCTTTCAACGAATGAATGATTATAGTATGTTTCTTTCATTGAATGTATTAAGCTGGAGACATTGAATGAATGAGAGAAGTTCTAATCATTGAATCATCTCGTACAGTTTGTTTCATTGAATCAATCAAAAGCGTTTGAATCACTGAATGTATGTTTGAAGCTTAATTCAACAATTGAACGACTACGTTTTGTTTCTTAGAATGAATCAGTTAAGCTTGAGGCGTTGAAAGAATGAGAGAAATTCAATTCATTGAATCAATGAATAACGTTTGTTTCATTGAATGATATAGTTTTTTTCTGTCAATGAATGTATTTGGCTGGAGACATTGAATGAAAGAGAGAAGCAATAATTATTGAATCATCTCGTGCAGTTTGTTTGAATCAACGAATAACGTTTGATTCATTAAAAGTATGATGGAGGTTTCATTCAACAATTGAACGACTACATTTTGTTTCTTCCAATGATTGAGTTAAGCTTGAGGCATTGAATGAATGAGAGAAGCTCAACTCATTGAATGAATGAATAACGTTTGTTTCATTGAATGAATGAATACAGTTTGTTTCTGTCAATGAATGTCTGACGCTGGAGACAATGAATGAAAGAGAGAAGTTCTAATCATTGAATCATCTCGTGCACTTTGTTTCATTGAATCAATGAAAAACGTTTCATTCATTGAATGTATGTTTTAGTCTTAATTCAACAATTGAACGAATACATTTTGTTTCTTACAATGAATGAGTTAAGTTTGTTTCATTGAATCAATGAAAAACGTTTCATTCATTGAATGTATGAGGCTTAATTCAGCAATCGAACGAATACATTTTGTTTCTTACAATGTATGAGTTAAGCTTGAAGTATTGAATGAATGAGAGAAGCTCAACTCATTTAATCAATGAATAACGTTTGTTCATTGAATGAATGAATATAGTTTGTTTCTTTCAGTGACTGTATTAAGCTAGAGATATTGAATACAACAGAGGAGTTCTAATCATTGAATCATCTCGTGAAGTTTGTTTCATTGAATCAATGAAAAACGTTTGATTCATTGAATGTATGTTTGAGGCTTAATTCAACAATTGAACGAATACATTTTGTTTCTTACAATGAATGAGATAAGCTTGAGGCATTGAAGGAATGAGAGAAGCTCAACTCATTGAAGCAATGAACAACGTTTGTTTCATTGAATGAATATAGTTTGTTTTTTCAATGAATGTTTGTATCTGGTGACGTCGAATGAAAGAGCGAAGCTATGTTTATTGAATCAACTCGTGCAGTTTGTTTCATTGAATCAATGAATAACGTTGGATTCATTCAATGTATGATTGCAGTTTCATTCAACAATTGAAGGAATACAATTTGATTCTTTCAGTGAATGAGTTAAGCTTGAGGCATTGAATGAATGAGAGCAGCTAACCATAAACCTAAACTCAAGCCTGACCAGTCCCCTGACCCTAAACCTGACCCTAACCCTAACCCTGACCCTAACCCTAACACAACCGTACCTCTAACACTAACCCTAACGTTGTTCCTAAACCTAACCCTAAGCGTAAGCCTTTCCCAAGCCCTAACCCTAACCCTAATCCTAACCCCAAACCTAACTCTAACCCTAACCCTCACCCTAACACTAACCCTAACCCTAACCCTAAAAGTAACGCTAAACCAAACACTAACGCTTCTTTCAACGAATGAATGAATATAGTATGTTTCTTTCATTGAATGTATTAAGCTGGAGACATTGAATGAATGAGAGAAGTTCTAATCATTGAATCATCTCGTACAGTTTGTTTCATTGAATCAATCAAAAGCGTTTGAATCACTGAATGTATGTTTGAAGCTTAATTCAACAATTGAACGACTACGTTTTGTTTCTTAGAATGAATCAGTTAAGCTTGAGGCGTTGAAAGAATGAGAGAAACTCAACTCATTGAATCAATGAATAACGTTTGTTTCATTGAATGATATAGTTTTTTTTCTGTCAATGAATGTATTTGGCTGGAGACATTGAATGAAAGAGAGAAGCTATGTTTATTGAATCAACTCGTGCAGTTTGTTTCATTGAATCAATGAATAACGTTGGATTCATTCAATGTATGATTGCAGTTTCATTCAACAATTGAAGGAATACAATTTGATTCTTTCAATGAATGAGTTAAGCTTGAGGCATTGAATGAATGAGAGCAGCTAACCATAAACCTAAACTCAAGCCTGACCAGTCCCCTGACCCTAACCCTAACCCTGACCCAAACCCTAACACAACCGTAACTCTAACACTAACCCTAACGTTGTTCCTAAACCTAACCCGAAGCGTAAGCCTTTCCCAAGCCCTAAGCCTAACCCTAATCCTAACCCCAAACCTAACTCTAACCCTAACCCTCACCCTAACACTATCCCTAACCCTAACCCTAAAAGTAACGCTAAACCAAACACTAACGTTTCTTTCAACGAATGAATGAATATAGTATGTTTCTTTCATTGAATGTATTAAGCTGGAGACATTGAATGAATGAGAGAAGTTCTAATCATTGAATCATCTCGTACAGTTTGTTTCATTGAATCAATCAAAAGCGTTTGAATCACTGAATGTATGTTTGAAGCTTAATTCAACAATTGAACGACTACGTTTTGTTTCTTAGAATGAATGAGTTAGTCTTGAGGTGTTGAAAGAATGAGAGAAACTCAACTCATTGAATCAATGAATAACGTTTGTATCATTGAATGATATAGTTTGTTTCTGTCAATGAATGTATTTGGCTGGAGACATTGAATGAAAGAGAGAAGCTATAATTATTGAATCATCTCGTGCAGTTTGTTTGAATCAATGAATAACGTTTGATTCATTAAAAGTATGATGGATGTTTCATTCAACAATTGGACGAATACGGTTTGTTTCATTCAATGATTGAGTTAAGCTTGAGGCATTGAATGAATAAGAGAAGCTCAACTCATTGAATCAATGAATAACGTTTGTTTCAATGAATGAATATAGTTAGTTTCATTCAATGAACGATTTTATCTGGTGATATTGAATGAAAGAGCGAAGCTGTGTTTATTGAATCACCTCGTGCAGTTTGTTTCATTTAATCAATCAACAACGTTTGATTCATTGAAAGTACGATGGATGTTTCATACAACAATTGAACGACTACATTTTGTTTCTTCCAATGATTGAGTTAAGCTTGAGGCATTGAATGAATGAGAGAAGCTCAACTTATTGAATGAATGAATAACGTTTGTTACATTGAATGAATGAATATAGTTTGTTTCTGTCAATGAATGTCTGACGCTGGAGACATTGAATGAAAGAGAGAAGTTCTAATCATTGAATCATCTCGTGCAGTTTGTTTCATTGAATCAATGAAAAACGTTTCATTCATTGAATGTATGTTTGAGGCTTAATTCAGCAATCGAACGAATACATTTTGTTTCTTACAAAGAATGAGTTAAGTTTGTTTCATTGAATCAATGATAAACGTTTCATTCATTGAATGTATGTTTGAGGCTTAATTCAACAATTGAACGAATACATTTTGTTTCTAACAATGAATGAGTTAAGTTGAGGCATTGAATGAATGAGAGAAGCGAAGCTATGAATAACGTTTGTTTCATTGAATGAACGAATGCAGTTTGTTTGAGTCAATGAATGTATGGAGCTGGACACATTGAATAAAAGAGAGAAGTTCTAATCATTGAATCAACTCTTGCAGTTTGTTTGATTCATTCAATAAAAAGCGTTTGAATCATTGAATGTATGTTTGAAGCTTAATTCAACAATTGAACGACTACATTTTGTTTCTTACAATGAATGAGTTAAGCTTGAGGCATTGAAAGAATGAGAGAAGCTCAACTCATTGAATCAATGAAAGACGTTTGTTTCATTGAATGAATACAGTTTGTTTTTTTCAATGAATGTATTTGGCTGGAGACATTGAATGAAAGAGAGAAGCTATAATTATTGAATCATCTCGTACAGTTTGTTTCATTGAATCAATCAAAAGCGTTTGAATCACTGAATGTATGTTTGAAGCTTAATTCAACAATTGAACGACTACGTTTTGTTTCTTAGAATGAATGAGTTAGTCTTGAGGCGTTGAAAGAATGAGAGAAACTCAACTCATTGAATCAATGAATAACGTTTGTATCATTGAATGATATAGTTTGTTTCTGTCAATGAATGTATTTGGCTGGAGACATTGAATGAAAGAGAGAAGCTATAATTATTGAATCATCTCGTGCAGTTTGTTTGAATCAATGAATAACGTTTGATTCATTAAAAGTTTGATGGATGTTTCATTCAACAATTGGACGAATACGGTTTGTTTCATTCAATGATTGAGTTAAGCTTGAGGCATTGAATGAATAAGAGAAGCTCAACTCATTGAATCAATGAATAACGTTTGTTTCAATGAATGAATATAGTTAGTTTCATTCAATGAATGATTTTATCTGGTGATATTGAATGAAAGAGCGAAGCTGTGTTTATTGAATCACCTCGTGCAGTTTGTTTCATTTAATCCATCAACAACGTTTGATTCATTGAAAGTACGATGGATTTTTCATACAACAATTGAACGACTACATTTTGTTTCTTCCAATGATTGAGTTAAGCTTGAGGCATTGAATGAATGAGAGAAGCTCAACTCATTGAATGAATGAATAACGTTTGTTTCATTGAATGAATGAATACAGTTTGTTTCTGTCAATGAATGTCTGACGCTGGAGACAATGAATGAAAGAGAGAAGTTCTAATCATTGAATCATCTCGTGCACTTTGTTTCATTGAATCAATGAAAAACGTTTGATTCATTGAATGTATGTTTGAGTCTTAATTCAGCAATCGAACGAATACATTTTGTTTCTTACAAAGAATGAGTTAAGTTTGTTTCATTGAATCAATGAAAAACGTTTCATTCATTGAATGTATGTTTGAGGCTTAATTCAGCAATCGAACGAATACATTTTGTTTCTTACAATGTACTAGTTAAGCTTGAAGCATTGAATGAATGAGAGAAGCTCAACTCATTTAATCAATGAATAACGTTTCTTCATTGAATGAATGAATACAGTTTGTTTCTTTCAGTGACTGTATTAAGCTAGAGATATTGAATACAACAGAGGAGTTCTAATCATTGAATCATCTCGTGAAGTTTGTTTCATTGAATCAATGAAAAACGTTTGATTCATTGAATGTATGTTTGAGGCTTAATTCAACAATTGAACGAATACATTTTGTTTCTTACAATGAATGAGTTAAGCTTGAGGCATTGAAGGAATGAGAGAAGCTCAACGCATTGAAGCAATGAACAACGTTTGTTTCATTGAATGAATATAGTTTGTTTTTTCAATGAATGTTTGTATCTGGTGACGTCGAATGAAAAGGCGAAGCTATGTTTATTGAATCAACTCGTGCAGTTTGTTTCATTGAATCAATGAATAACGTTGGATTCATTCAATGTATGATTGCAGTTTCATTCAACAATTGAAGGAATACAATTTGATTCTTTCAATGAATGAGTTAAGCTTGAGGCATTGAATGAATGAGAGCAGCTAACCATAAACCTAAACTCAAGCCTGACCAGTCCCCTGACCCTAACCCTAACCCTGACCCAAACCCTAACACAACCGTAACTCTAACACTAACCCTAACGTTGTCCCTAAACCTAACCCGAAGCGTAAGCCTTTCCCAAGCCCTAAGCCTAACCCTAATCCTAACCCCAAACCTAACTCTAACCCTAACCCTCACCCTAACACTAACCCTAACCCTAACCCTAAAAGTAACGCTAAACCAAACACTAACGTTTCTTTCAACGAATGAATGAATATAGTATGTTTCTTTCATTGAATGTATTAAGCTGGAGACATTGAATGAATGAGAGAAGTTCTAATCATTGAATCATCTCGTACAGTTTGTTTCATTGAATCAATCAAAAGCGTTTGAATCACTGAATGTATGTTTGAAGCTTAATTCAACAATTGAACGACTACGTTTTGTTTCTTAGAATGAATGAGTTAGTCTTGAGGCGTTGAAAGAATGAGAGAAACTCAACTCATTGAATCAATGAATAACGTTTGTATCATTGAATGATATAGTTTGTTTCTGTCAATGAATGTATTTGGCTGGAGACATTGAATGAAAGAGAGAAGCTATAATTATTGAATCATCTCGAGCAGTTTGTTTGAATCAATGAATAACGTTTGATTCATTAAAAGTATGATGGATGTTTCATTCAACAATTGGACGAATACGGTTTGTTTCATTCAATGATTGAGTTAAGCTTGAGGCATTGAATGAATAAGAGAAGCTCAACTCATTGAATCAATGAATAACGTTTGTTTCAATGAATGAATATAGTTAGTTTCATTCAATGAATGATTTTATCTGGTGATATTGAATGAAAGAGCGAAGCTGTGTTTATTGAATCACCTCGTGCAGTTTGTTTCATTTAATCAATCAACAACGTTTGATTCATTGAAAGTATGATGGATTTTTCATACAACAATTGAACGACTACATTTTGTTTCTTCCAATGATTGAGTTAAGCTTGAGGCATTGAATGAATGAGAGAAGCTCAACTCATTGAATGAATGAATAACGTTTGTTTCATTGAATGAATGAATACAGTTTGTTTCTGTCAATGAATGTCTGACGCTGGAGACAATGAATGAAAGAGAGAAGTTCTAATCATTGAATCATCTCGTGCAGTTTGTTTCATTGAATCAATGAAAAACGTTTCATTCATTGAATGTATGTTTGAGTCTTAATTCAGCAATCGAACGAATACATTTTGTTTCTTACAAAGAATGAGTTAAGTTTGTTTCATTGAATCAATGAAAAACGTTTCATTCATTGAATGTATGTTTGAGGCTTAATTCAGCAATCGAACGAATACATTTTGTTTCTTACAATGTATGAGTTAAGCTTGAAGCATTGAATGAATGAGAGAAGCTCAACTCATTTAATCAATGAATAACGTTTGTTCATTGAATGAATGAATACAGTTTGTTTCTTTCAGTGACTGTATTAAGCTAGAGATATTGAATACAACAGAGGAGTTCTAATCATTGAATCATCTCGTGAAGTTTGTTTCATTGAATCAATGAAAAACGTTTGATTCATTGAATGTATGTTTGAGGCTTAATTCAACAATTGAACGAATACATTTTGTTTCTTACAATGAATGAGTTAAGCTTGAGGCATTGAAGGAATGAGAGAAGCTCAACTCATTGAAGCAATGAACAACGTTTGTTTCATTGAATGAATATAGTTTGTTTTTTCAATGAATGTTTGTATCTGGTGACGTCGAATGAAAAGGCGAAGCTATGTTTATTGAATCAACTCGTGCAGTTTGTTTCATTGAATCAATGAATAACGTTGGATTCATTCAATGTATGATTGCAGTTTCATTCAACAATTGAAGGAATACAATTTGATTCATTCAATGAATGAGTTAAGCTTGAGTCATTGAATGAATGAGAGCAGCTAACCATAAACCTAAACTCAAGCCTGACCAGTCCCCTGACCCTAACCCTAACCCTGACCCAAACCCTAACACAACCGTAACTCTAACACTAACCCTAACGTTGTCCCTAAACCTAACCCGAAGCGTAAGCCTTTCCCAAGCCCTAACCCTAACCCTAATCCTAACCCCAAACCTAACTCTAACCCTAACCCTCACCCTAACACTAACCCTAACCCTAACCCTAAAAGTAACGCTAAACCAAACACAAACGTTTCTTTCAACGAATGAATGAATATAGTATGTTTCTTTCATTGAATGTATTAAGCTGGAGACATTGAATGAATGAGAGAAGTTCTAATCATTGAATCATCTCGTACAGTTTGTTTCATTGAATCAATCAAAAGCGTTTGAATCACTGAATGTATGTTTGAAGCTTAATTCAACAATTGAACGACTACGTTTTGTTTCTTAGAATGAATGAGTTAGTCTTAAGGCGTTGAAAGAATGAGAGAAACTCAACTCATTGAATCAATGAATAACGTTTGTATCATTGAATGATATAGTTTGTTTCTGTCAATGAATGTATTTGGCTGGAGACATTGAATGAAAGAGAGAAGCTATAATTATTGAATCATCTCGTGCAGTTTGTTTGAATCAATGAATAACGTTTGATTCATTAAAAGTATGATGGATGTTTCATTCAACAATTGGACGAACACGGTTTGTTTCATTCAATGATTGAGTTAAGCTTGAGGCATTGAATGAATAAGAGAAGCTCAACTCATTGAATCAATGAATAACGTTTGTTTCAATGAATGAATATAGTTAGTTTCATTCAATGAATGATTTTATCTGGTGATATTGAATGAAAGAGCGAAGCTGTGTTTATTGAATCACCTCGTGCAGTTTGTTTCATTTAATCAATCAACAACGTTTGATTCATTGAAAGTATGATGGATTTTTCATACAACAATTGAACGACTACATTTTGTTTCTTCCAATGATTGAGTTAAGCTTGAGGCATTGAATGAATGAGAGAAGCTCAACTCATTGAATGAATGAATAACGTTTGTTTCATTGAATGAATGAATACAGTTTGTTTCTGTCAATGAATGTCTGACGCTGGAGACAATGAATGAAAGAGAGAAGTTCTAATCATTGAATCATCTCGTGCAGTTTGTTTCATTGAATCAATGAAAAACGTTTCATTCATTGAATGTATGTTTGAGTCTTAATTCAGCAATCGAACGAATACATTTTGTTTCTTACAAAGAATGAGTTAAGTTTGTTTCATTGAATCAATGAAAAACGTTTCATTCATTGAATGTATGTTTGAGGCTTAATTCAGCAATCGAACGAATACATTTTGTTTCTTACAATGTATGAGTTAAGCTTGAAGCATTGAATGAATGAGAGAAGCTCAACTCATTTAATCAATGAATAACGTTTGTTCATTGAATGAATGAATACAGTTTGTTTCTTTCAGTGACTGTATTAAGCTAGAGATATTGAATACAACAGAGGAGTTCTAATCATTGAATCATCTCGTGAAGTTTGTTTCATTGAATCAATGAAAAACGTTTGATTCATTGAATGTATGTTTGAGGCTTAATTCAACAATTGAACGAATACATTTTGTTTCTTACAATGAATGAGTTAAGCTTGAGGCATTGAAGGAATGAGAGAAGCTCAACTCATTGAAGCAATGAACAACGTTTGTTTCATTGAATGAATATAGTTTGTTTTTTCAATGAATGTTTGTATCTGGTGACGTCGAATGAAAAGGCGAAGCTATGTTTATTGAATCAACTCGTGCAGTTTGTTTCATTGAATCAATGAATAACGTTGGATTCATTCAATGTATGATTGCAGTTTCATTCAACAATTGAAGGAATACAATTTGATTCATTCAATGAATGAGTTAAGCTTGAGTCATTGAATGAATGAGAGCAGCTAACCATAAACCTAAACTCAAGCCTGACCAGTCCCCTGACCCTAACCCTAACCCTGACCCAAACCCTAACACAACCGTAACTCTAACACTAACCCTAACGTTGTCCCTAAACCTAACCCGAAGCGTAAGCCTTTCCCAAGCCCTAACCCTAACCCTAATCCTAACCCCAAACCTAACTCTAACCCTAACCCTCACCCTAACACTAACCCTAACCCTAACCCTAAAAGTAACGCTAAACCAAACACAAACGTTTCTTTCAACGAATGAATGAATATAGTATGTTTCTTTCATTGAATGTATTAAGCTGGAGACATTGAATGAATGAGAGAAGTTCTAATCATTGAATCATCTCGTACAGTTTGTTTCATTGAATCAATCAAAAGCGTTTGAATCACTGAATGTATGTTTGAAGCTTAATTCAACAATTGAACGACTACGTTTTGTTTCTTAGAATGAATGAGTTAGTCTTAAGGCGTTGAAAGAATGAGAGAAACTCAACTCATTGAATCAATGAATAACGTTTGTATCATTGAATGATATAGTTTGTTTCTGTCAATGAATGTATTTGGCTGGAGACATTGAATGAAAGAGAGAAGCTATAATTATTGAATCATCTCGTGCAGTTTGTTTGAATCAATGAATAACGTTTGATTCATTAAAAGTATGATGGATGTTTCATTCAACAATTGGACGAACACGGTTTGTTTCATTCAATGATTGAGTTAAGCTTGAGGCATTGAATGAATAAGAGAAGCTCAACTCATTGAATCAATGAATAACGTTTGTTTCAATGAATGAATATAGTTAGTTTCATTCAATGAATGATTTTATCTGGTGATATTGAATGAAAGAGCGAAGCTGTGTTTATTGAATCACCTCGAGCAGTTTGTTTAAATTTATCAATCAACAAGGTTTGATTCATTGAAAGTACGATGGATTTTTCATACAACAATTGAACGACTACATTTTGTTTCTTCCAATGATTGAGTTAATCTTGAGGCATTGAATGAATGAGAGAAGCTCAACTCATTGAATGAATGAATAACGTTTTTTTCATTGAATGAATGAATACAGTTTGTTTCTGTCAATGAATGTCTGACGCTGGAGACAATGAATGAAAGAGAGAAGTTCTAATCATTGAATCATCTCGTGCAGTTTGTTTCATTGAATCAATGAAAAACGTTTGATTCATTGAATGTATGTTTGAGTCTTAATTCAGCAATCGAACGAATACATTTTGTTTCTTACAAAGAATGTGTTAAGTTTGTTTCATTGAATCAATGAAAAACGTTTCATTCATTGAATGTATGTTTGAGGCTTAATTCAGCAATCGAACGAATACATTTTGTTTCTTACAATGTATGAGTTAAGCTTGAAGCATTGAATGAATGAGAGAAGCTCAACTCATTTAATCAATGAATAACGTTTATTCATTGAATGAATGAATACAGTTTGTTTCTTTCAGTGACTGTATTAAGCTAGAGATATTGAATACAACAGAGGAGTTCTAATCATTGAATCATCTCGTGAAGTTTGTTTCATTGAATCAATGAAAAACGTTTGATTCATTGAATGTATGTTTGAGGCTTAATTCAACAATTGAACGAATACATTTTGTTTCTTACAATGAATGAGATAAGCTTGAGGCATTGAAGGAATGAGAGAAGCTCAACTCATTGAAGCAATGAACAACGTTTGTTTCATTGAATGAATATAGTTTGTTTTTTCAATGAATGTTTGTATCTGGTGACGTCGAATGAAAGAGCGAAGCTATGTTTATTGAATCAACTCGTGCAGTTTGTTTCATTGAATCAATGAATAACGTTGGATTCATTCAATGTATGATTGCAGTTTCATTCAACAATTGAAGGAATACAATTTGATTCTTTCAGTGAATGAGTTAAGCTTGAGGCATTGAATGAATGAGAGCAGCTAACCATAAACCTAAACTCAAGCCTGACCAGTCCCCTGACCCTAAACCTGACCCTAACCCTAACCCTGACACTAACACTAACACAACCTTAACCCTAACACTAATCCTAACGTTGTTCCTAAACCTAACCCTAAGCGTAAGCCTTTCCCAAGCCCTAACCCTAACCCTAATCCTAACCCCAAACCTAACTCTAACCCTAACCCTCACCCTAACACTAACCCTAACCCTAACCCTAAAAGTAACGCTAAACCAAACACTAACGCTTCTTTCAACGAATGAATGAATATAGTATGTTTCTTTCATTGAATGTATTAAGCTGGAGACATTGAATGAATGAGAGAAGTTCTAATCATTGAATCATCTCGTACAGTTTGTTTCATTGAATCAATCAAAAGCGTTTGAATCACTGAATGTATGTTTGAAGCTTAATTCAACAATTGAACGACTACGTTTTGTTTCTTAGAATGAATCAGTTAAGCTTGAGGCGTTGAAAGAATGAGAGAAACTCAACTCATTGAATCAATGAATAACGTTTGTTTCATTGAATGATATAGTTTTTTTCTGTCAATGAATGTATTTGGCTGGAGACATTGAATGAAAGAGAGAAGCAATAATTATTGAATTATCTCGTGCAGTTTGTTTGAATCAATGAATAACGTTTGATTCATTAAAAGTATGATGGATGTTTCATTCAACAATTGGACGAATACGGTTTGTTTCATTCAATGATTGAGTTAAGCTTGAGGCATTGAATGAATAAGAGAAGCTCAACTCATTGAATCAATGAATAACGTTTGTTTCAATGAATGAATATAGTTAGTTTCATTCAATGAATGATTTTATCTGGTGATATTGAATGAAAGAGCGAAGCTGTGTTTATTGAATCACCTCGTGCAGTTTGTTTCATTTAATCAATCAACAACGTTTGATTCATTGAAAGTACGATGGATGTTTCATACAACAATTGAACGACTACATTTTGTTTCTTCCAATGATTGAGTTAAGCTTGAGGCATTGAATGAATGAGAGAAGCTCAACTCATTGAATGAATGAATAACGTTTGTTACATTGAATGAATGAATACAGTTTGTTTCTGTCAATAATGTCTGACGCTGGAGACATTGAATGAAAGAGAGAAGTTCTAATCATTGAATCATCTCGTGCAGTTTGTTTCATTGAATCAATGAAAAACGTTTCATTCATTGAATGTATGTTTGAGGCTTAATTCAGCAATCGAACGAATACATTTTGTTTCTTACAAAGAATGAGTTAAGTTTGTTTCATTGAATCAATGATAAACGTTTCATTCATTGAATGTATGTTTGAGGCTTAATTCAACAATTGAACGAATACATTTTGTTTCTAACAATGAATGAGTTAAGTTGAGGCATTGAATGAATGAGAGAAGCGAAGCTATGAATAACGTTTGTTTCATTGAATGAACGAATGCAGTTTGTTTGAGTCAATGAATGTATGGAGCTGGACACATTGAATAAAAGAGAGAAGTTCTAATCATTGAATCAACTCTTGCAGTTTGTTTGATTCATTCAATAAAAAGCGTCTGAATCATTGAATGTATGTTTGAAGCTTAATTCAACAATTGAACGACTACATTTTGTTTCTTACAATGAATGAGTTAAGCTTGAGGCATTGAAAGAATGAGAGAAGCTCAACTCATTGAATCAATGAATGACGTTTGTTTCATTGAATGAATACAGTTTGTTTTTTTCAATGAATGTATTTGGCTGGAGACATTGAATGAAAGAGAGAAGCTATAATTATTGAATCATCTCGTACAGTTTGTTTCATTGAATCAATCAAAAGCGTTTGAATCACTGAATGTATGTTTGAAGCTTAATTCAACAATTAAACGACTACGTTTTGTTTCTTAGAATGAATGAGTTAGTCTTGAGGCGTTGAAAGAATGAGAGAAGCTCAACTCATTGAAGCAATGAACAACGTTTGTTTCATTGAATGAATATAGTTTGTTTTTTCAATGAATGTTTGTATCTGGTGACGTCGAATGAAAAGGCGAAGCTATGTTTATTGAATCAACTCGTGCAGTTTGTTTCATTGAATCAATGAATAACGTTGGATTCATTCAATGTATGATTGCAGTTTCATTCAACAATTGAAGGAATACAATTTGATTCTTTCAATGAATGAGTTAAGCTTGAGGCATTGAATGAATGAGAGCAGCTAACCATAAACCTAAACTCAAGCCTGACCAGTCCCCTAACCCTGACCCAAACCCTAACACAACCGTAACTCTAACACTAACCCTAACGTTGTCCCTAAACCTAACCCGAAGCGTAAGCCTTTCCCAAGCCCTAAGCCTAACCCTAATCCTAACCCCAAACCTAACTCTAACCCTAACCCTCACCCTAACACTAACCCTAACCCTAAACCTAAAAGTAACGCTAAACCAAACACTAACGTTTCTTTCAACGAATGAATGAATATAGTATGTTTCTTTCATTGAATGTATTAAGCTGGAGACATTGAATGAATGAGAGAAGTTCTAATCATTGAATCATCTCGTACAGTTTGTTTCATTGAATCAATCAAAAGCGTTTGAATCACTGAATGTATGTTTGAAGCTTAATTCAACAATTGTACGACTACGTTTTGTTTCTTAGAATGAATGAGTTAGTCTTGAGGCGTTGAAAGAATGAGAGAAACTCAACTCATTGAATCAATGAATAACGTTTGTATCATTGAATGATATAGTTTGTTTCTGTCAATGAATGTATTTGGCTGGAGACATTGAATGAAAGAGAGAAGCTATAATTATTGAATCATCTCGTGCAGTTTGTTTGAATCAATGAATAACGTTTGATTCATTAAAAGTATGATGGATGTTTCATTCAACAATTGGACGAATACGGTTTGTTTCATTCAATGATTGAGTTAAGCTTGAGGCATTGAATGAATAAGAGAAGCTCAACTCATTGAATCAATGAATAACGTTTGTTTCAATGAATGAATATAGTTAGTTTCATTCAATGAATGATTTTTTCTGGTGATAATGAATGAAAGAGCGAAGCTGTGTTTATTGAATCACCTCGTGCAGTTTGTTTCATTTAATCAATCAACAACGTTTGATTCATTGAAAGTATGATGGATTTTTCATACAACAATTCAACGACTACATTTTGTTTCTTCCAATGATTGAGTTAAGCTTGAGGCATTGAATGAATGAGAGAAGCTCAACTCATTGAATGAATGAATAACGTTTGTTTCATTGAATGAATGAATACAGTTTGTTTCTGTGAATGAATGTCTGACGCTGGAGACAATGAATGAAAGAGAGAAGTTCTAATCATTGAATCATCTCGTGCAGTTTGTTTCATTGAATCAATGAAAAACGTTTGATTCATTGAATGTATGTTTGAGTCTTAATTCAGCAATCGAACGAATACATTTTGTTTCTTACAAAGAATTAGTTAAGTTAGTTTCATTGAATCAATGAAAAACGTTTCATTCATTGAATGTATGTTTGAGGCTTAATTCAGCAATCGAACGAATACATTTTGTTTCTTACAATGTATGAGTTAAGCTTGAAGCATTGAATGAATGAGAGAAGCTCAACTCATTTAATCAATGAATAACGTTTGTTCATTGAATGAATGAATACAGTTTGTTTCTTTCAGTGACTGTATTAAGCTAGAGATATTGAATACAACAGAGGAGTTCTAATCATTGAATCATCTCGTGAAGTTTGTTTCATTGAATCAATGAAAAACGTTTGATTCATTGAATGTATGTTTGAGGCTTAATTCAACAATTGAACGAATACATTTTGTTTCTTACAATGAATGAGTTAAGCTTGAGGCATTGAAGGAATGAGAGAAGCTCAACTCATTGAAGCAATGAACAACGTTTGTTTCATTGAATGAATATAGTTTGTTTTTTCAATGAATGTTTGTATCTGGTGACGTCGAATGAAAAGGCGAAGCTATGTTTATTGAATCAACTCGTGCAGTTTGTTTCATTGAATCAATGAATAACGTTGGATTCATTCAATGTATGATTGCAGTTTCATTCAACAATTGAAGGAATACAATTTGATTCATTCAATGAATGAGTTAAGCTTGAGTCATTGAATGAATGAGAGCAGCTAACCATAAACCTAAACTCAAGCCTGACCAGTCCCCTGACCCTAACCCTAACCCTGACCCAAACCCTAACACAACCGTAACTCTAACACTAACCCTAACGTTGTCCCTAAACCTAACCCGAAGCGTAAGCCTTTCCCAAGCCCTAACCCTAACCCTAATCCTAACCCCAAACCTAACTCTAACCCTAACCCTCACCCTAACACTAACCCTAACCCTAACCCTAAAAGTAACGCTAAACCAAACACAAACGTTTCTTTCAACGAATGAATGAATATAGTATGTTTCTTTCATTGAATGTATTAAGCTGGAGACATTGAATGAATGAGAGAAGTTCTAATCATTGAATCATCTCGTACAGTTTGTTTCATTGAATCAATCAAAAGCGTTTGAATCACTGAATGTATGTTTGAAGCTTAATTCAACAATTGAACGACTACGTTTTGTTTCTTAGAATGAATGAGTTAGTCTTAAGGCGTTGAAAGAATGAGAGAAACTCAACTCATTGAATCAATGAATAACGTTTGTATCATTGAATGATATAGTTTGTTTCTGTCAATGAATGTATTTGGCTGGAGACATTGAATGAAAGAGAGAAGCTATAATTATTGAATCATCTCGTGCAGTTTGTTTGAATCAATGAATAACGTTTGATTCATTAAAAGTATGATGGATGTTTCATTCAACAATTGGACGAACACGGTTTGTTTCATTCAATGATTGAGTTAAGCTTGAGGCATTGAATGAATAAGAGAAGCTCAACTCATTGAATCAATGAATAACGTTTGTTTCAATGAATGAATATAGTTAGTTTCATTCAATGAATGATTTTATCTGGTGATATTGAATGAAAGAGCGAAGCTGTGTTTATTGAATCACCTCGTGCAGTTTGTTTCATTTAATCAATCAACAACGTTTGATTCATTGAAAGTATGATGGATTTTTCATACAACAATTGAACGACTACATTTTGTTTCTTCCAATGATTGAGTTAAGCTTGAGGCATTGAATGAATGAGAGAAGCTCAACTCATTGAATGAATGAATAACGTTTGTTTCATTGAATGAATGAATACAGTTTGTTTCTGTCAATGAATGTCTGACGCTGGAGACAATGAATGAAAGAGAGAAGTTCTAATCATTGAATCATCTCGTGCAGTTTGTTTCATTGAATCAATGAAAAACGTTTCATTCATTGAATGTATGTTTGAGTCTTAATTCAGCAATCGAACGAATACATTTTGTTTCTTACAAAGAATGAGTTAAGTTTGTTTCATTGAATCAATGAAAAACGTTTCATTCATTGAATGTATGTTTGAGGCTTAATTCAGCAATCGAACGAATACATTTTGTTTCTTACAATGTATGAGTTAAGCTTGAAGCATTGAATGAATGAGAGAAGCTCAACTCATTTAATCAATGAATAACGTTTGTTCATTGAATGAATGAATACAGTTTGTTTCTTTCAGTGACTGTATTAAGCTAGAGATATTGAATACAACAGAGGAGTTCTAATCATTGAATCATCTCGTGAAGTTTGTTTCATTGAATCAATGAAAAACGTTTGATTCATTGAATGTATGTTTGAGGCTTAATTCAACAATTGAACGAATACATTTTGTTTCTTACAATGAATGAGTTAAGCTTGAGGCATTGAAGGAATGAGAGAAGCTCAACTCATTGAAGCAATGAACAACGTTTGTTTCATTGAATGAATATAGTTTGTTTTTTCAATGAATGTTTGTATCTGGTGACGTCGAATGAAAAGGCGAAGCTATGTTTATTGAATCAACTCGTGCAGTTTGTTTCATTGAATCAATGAATAACGTTGGATTCATTCAATGTATGATTGCAGTTTCATTCAACAATTGAAGGAATACAATTTGATTCATTCAATGAATGAGTTAAGCTTGAGTCATTGAATGAATGAGAGCAGCTAACCATAAACCTAAACTCAAGCCTGACCAGTCCCCTGACCCTAACCCTAACCCTGACCCAAACCCTAACACAACCGTAACTCTAACACTAACCCTAACGTTGTCCCTAAACCTAACCCGAAGCGTAAGCCTTTCCCAAGCCCTAACCCTAACCCTAATCCTAACCCCAAACCTAACTCTAACCCTAACCCTCACCCTAACACTAACCCTAACCCTAACCCTAAAAGTAACGCTAAACCAAACACAAACGTTTCTTTCAACGAATGAATGAATATAGTATGTTTCTTTCATTGAATGTATTAAGCTGGAGACATTGAATGAATGAGAGAAGTTCTAATCATTGAATCATCTCGTACAGTTTGTTTCATTGAATCAATCAAAAGCGTTTGAATCACTGAATGTATGTTTGAAGCTTAATTCAACAATTGAACGACTACGTTTTGTTTCTTAGAATGAATGAGTTAGTCTTAAGGCGTTGAAAGAATGAGAGAAACTCAACTCATTGAATCAATGAATAACGTTTGTATCATTGAATGATATAGTTTGTTTCTGTCAATGAATGTATTTGGCTGGAGACATTGAATGAAAGAGAGAAGCTATAATTATTGAATCATCTCGTGCAGTTTGTTTGAATCAATGAATAACGTTTGATTCATTAAAAGTATGATGGATGTTTCATTCAACAATTGGACGAACACGGTTTGTTTCATTCAATGATTGAGTTAAGCTTGAGGCATTGAATGAATAAGAGAAGCTCAACTCATTGAATCAATGAATAACGTTTGTTTCAATGAATGAATATAGTTAGTTTCATTCAATGAATGATTTTATCTGGTGATATTGAATGAAAGAGCGAAGCTGTGTTTATTGAATCACCTCGAGCAGTTTGTTTAAATTTATCAATCAACAAGGTTTGATTCATTGAAAGTACGATGGATTTTTCATACAACAATTGAACGACTACATTTTGTTTCTTCCAATGATTGAGTTAATCTTGAGGCATTGAATGAATGAGAGAAGCTCAACTCATTGAATGAATGAATAACGTTTTTTTCATTGAATGAATGAATACAGTTTGTTTCTGTCAATGAATGTCTGACGCTGGAGACAATGAATGAAAGAGAGAAGTTCTAATCATTGAATCATCTCGTGCAGTTTGTTTCATTGAATCAATGAAAAACGTTTGATTCATTGAATGTATGTTTGAGTCTTAATTCAGCAATCGAACGAATACATTTTGTTTCTTACAAAGAATGTGTTAAGTTTGTTTCATTGAATCAATGAAAAACGTTTCATTCATTGAATGTATGTTTGAGGCTTAATTCAGCAATCGAACGAATACATTTTGTTTCTTACAATGTATGAGTTAAGCTTGAAGCATTGAATGAATGAGAGAAGCTCAACTCATTTAATCAATGAATAACGTTTATTCATTGAATGAATGAATACAGTTTGTTTCTTTCAGTGACTGTATTAAGCTAGAGATATTGAATACAACAGAGGAGTTCTAATCATTGAATCATCTCGTGAAGTTTGTTTCATTGAATCAATGAAAAACGTTTGATTCATTGAATGTATGTTTGAGGCTTAATTCAACAATTGAACGAATACATTTTGTTTCTTACAATGAATGAGATAAGCTTGAGGCATTGAAGGAATGAGAGAAGCTCAACTCATTGAAGCAATGAACAACGTTTGTTTCATTGAATGAATATAGTTTGTTTTTTCAATGAATGTTTGTATCTGGTGACGTCGAATGAAAGAGCGAAGCTATGTTTATTGAATCAACTCGTGCAGTTTGTTTCATTGAATCAATGAATAACGTTGGATTCATTCAATGTATGATTGCAGTTTCATTCAACAATTGAAGGAATACAATTTGATTCTTTCAGTGAATGAGTTAAGCTTGAGGCATTGAATGAATGAGAGCAGCTAACCATAAACCTAAACTCAAGCCTGACCAGTCCCCTGACCCTAAACCTGACCCTAACCCTAACCCTGACACTAACACTAACACAACCTTAACCCTAACACTAATCCTAACGTTGTTCCTAAACCTAACCCTAAGCGTAAGCCTTTCCCAAGCCCTAACCCTAACCCTAATCCTAACCCCAAACCTAACTCTAACCCTAACCCTCACCCTAACACTAACCCTAACCCTAACCCT
The DNA here is from genome assembly GCF_047496795.1 of Chiloscyllium punctatum. Classification (NCBI taxonomy): domain Eukaryota; kingdom Metazoa; phylum Chordata; class Chondrichthyes; order Orectolobiformes; family Hemiscylliidae; genus Chiloscyllium; species Chiloscyllium punctatum. The sequence goes on along the minus strand of NC_092742.1, from coordinate 107,384,535 downwards.
AAAAGTAACGCTAAACCAAACACTAACGCTTCTTTCAACGAATGAATGAATATAGTATGTTTCTTTCATTGAATGTATTAAGCTGGAGACATTGAATGAATGAGAGAAGTTCTAATCATTGAATCATCTCGTACAGTTTGTTTCATTGAATCAATCAAAAGCGTTTGAATCACTGAATGTATGTTTGAAGCTTAATTCAACAATTGAACGACTACGTTTTGTTTCTTAGAATGAATCAGTTAAGCTTGAGGCGTTGAAAGAATGAGAGAAACTCAACTCATTGAATCAATGAATAACGTTTGTTTCATTGAATGATATAGTTTTTTTCTGTCAATGAATGTATTTGGCTGGAGACATTGAATGAAAGAGAGAAGCAATAATTATTGAATTATCTCGTGCAGTTTGTTTGAATCAATGAATAACGTTTGATTCATTAAAAGTATGATGGATGTTTCATTCAACAATTGGACGAATACGGTTTGTTTCATTCAATGATTGAGTTAAGCTTGAGGCATTGAATGAATAAGAGAAGCTCAACTCATTGAATCAATGAATAACGTTTGTTTCAATGAATGAATATAGTTAGTTTCATTCAATGAATGATTTTATCTGGTGATATTGAATGAAAGAGCGAAGCTGTGTTTATTGAATCACCTCGTGCAGTTTGTTTCATTTAATCAATCAACAACGTTTGATTCATTGAAAGTACGATGGATGTTTCATACAACAATTGAACGACTACATTTTGTTTCTTCCAATGATTGAGTTAAGCTTGAGGCATTGAATGAATGAGAGAAGCTCAACTCATTGAATGAATGAATAACGTTTGTTACATTGAATGAATGAATACAGTTTGTTTCTGTCAATAATGTCTGACGCTGGAGACATTGAATGAAAGAGAGAAGTTCTAATCATTGAATCATCTCGTGCAGTTTGTTTCATTGAATCAATGAAAAACGTTTCATTCATTGAATGTATGTTTGAGGCTTAATTCAGCAATCGAACGAATACATTTTGTTTCTTACAAAGAATGAGTTAAGTTTGTTTCATTGAATCAATGATAAACGTTTCATTCATTGAATGTATGTTTGAGGCTTAATTCAACAATTGAACGAATACATTTTGTTTCTAACAATGAATGAGTTAAGTTGAGGCATTGAATGAATGAGAGAAGCGAAGCTATGAATAACGTTTGTTTCATTGAATGAACGAATGCAGTTTGTTTGAGTCAATGAATGTATGGAGCTGGACACATTGAATAAAAGAGAGAAGTTCTAATCATTGAATCAACTCTTGCAGTTTGTTTGATTCATTCAATAAAAAGCGTCTGAATCATTGAATGTATGTTTGAAGCTTAATTCAACAATTGAACGACTACATTTTGTTTCTTACAATGAATGAGTTAAGCTTGAGGCATTGAAAGAATGAGAGAAGCTCAACTCATTGAATCAATGAATGACGTTTGTTTCATTGAATGAATACAGTTTGTTTTTTTCAATGAATGTATTTGGCTGGAGACATTGAATGAAAGAGAGAAGCTATAATTATTGAATCATCTCGTACAGTTTGTTTCATTGAATCAATCAAAAGCGTTTGAATCACTGAATGTATGTTTGAAGCTTAATTCAACAATTAAACGACTACGTTTTGTTTCTTAGAATGAATGAGTTAGTCTTGAGGCGTTGAAAGAATGAGAGAAGCTCAACTCATTGAAGCAATGAACAACGTTTGTTTCATTGAATGAATATAGTTTGTTTTTTCAATGAATGTTTGTATCTGGTGACGTCGAATGAAAAGGCGAAGCTATGTTTATTGAATCAACTCGTGCAGTTTGTTTCATTGAATCAATGAATAACGTTGGATTCATTCAATGTATGATTGCAGTTTCATTCAACAATTGAAGGAATACAATTTGATTCTTTCAATGAATGAGTTAAGCTTGAGGCATTGAATGAATGAGAGCAGCTAACCATAAACCTAAACTCAAGCCTGACCAGTCCCCTAACCCTGACCCAAACCCTAACACAACCGTAACTCTAACACTAACCCTAACGTTGTCCCTAAACCTAACCCGAAGCGTAAGCCTTTCCCAAGCCCTAAGCCTAACCCTAATCCTAACCCCAAACCTAACTCTAACCCTAACCCTCACCCTAACACTAACCCTAACCCTAAACCTAAAAGTAACGCTAAACCAAACACTAACGTTTCTTTCAACGAATGAATGAATATAGTATGTTTCTTTCATTGAATGTATTAAGCTGGAGACATTGAATGAATGAGAGAAGTTCTAATCATTGAATCATCTCGTACAGTTTGTTTCATTGAATCAATCAAAAGCGTTTGAATCACTGAATGTATGTTTGAAGCTTAATTCAACAATTGTACGACTACGTTTTGTTTCTTAGAATGAATGAGTTAGTCTTGAGGCGTTGAAAGAATGAGAGAAACTCAACTCATTGAATCAATGAATAACGTTTGTATCATTGAATGATATAGTTTGTTTCTGTCAATGAATGTATTTGGCTGGAGACATTGAATGAAAGAGAGAAGCTATAATTATTGAATCATCTCGTGCAGTTTGTTTGAATCAATGAATAACGTTTGATTCATTAAAAGTATGATGGATGTTTCATTCAACAATTGGACGAATACGGTTTGTTTCATTCAATGATTGAGTTAAGCTTGAGGCATTGAATGAATAAGAGAAGCTCAACTCATTGAATCAATGAATAACGTTTGTTTCAATGAATGAATATAGTTAGTTTCATTCAATGAATGATTTTTTCTGGTGATAATGAATGAAAGAGCGAAGCTGTGTTTATTGAATCACCTCGTGCAGTTTGTTTCATTTAATCAATCAACAACGTTTGATTCATTGAAAGTATGATGGATTTTTCATACAACAATTCAACGACTACATTTTGTTTCTTCCAATGATTGAGTTAAGCTTGAGGCATTGAATGAATGAGAGAAGCTCAACTCATTGAATGAATGAATAACGTTTGTTTCATTGAATGAATGAATACAGTTTGTTTCTGTGAATGAATGTCTGACGCTGGAGACAATGAATGAAAGAGAGAAGTTCTAATCATTGAATCATCTCGTGCAGTTTGTTTCATTGAATCAATGAAAAACGTTTGATTCATTGAATGTATGTTTGAGTCTTAATTCAGCAATCGAACGAATACATTTTGTTTCTTACAAAGAATTAGTTAAGTTAGTTTCATTGAATCAATGAAAAACGTTTCATTCATTGAATGTATGTTTGAGGCTTAATTCAGCAATCGAACGAATACATTTTGTTTCTTACAATGCATGAGTTAAGCTTGAAGCATTGAATGAAAGAGAGATGCTCAACTCATTTAATCAATGAATAACGTTTGTTCATTGAATGAATGAATACAGTTTGTTTCTTTCAGTGACTGTATTAAGCTAGAGATATTGAATACAACAGAGGAGTTCTAATCATTGAATCATCTCGTGAAGTTTGTTTCATTGAATCAATGAAAAACGTTTGATTCATTGAATGTATGTTTGAGGCTTAATTCAACAATTGAACGAATACATTTTGTTTCTTACAATGAATGAGTTAAGCTTGAGGCATTGAAGGAATGTAAGAAGCTCAACTCATTGAAGCAATGAACAACGTTTGTTTCATTGAATGAATATAGTTTGTTTTTTCAATGAATGTTTGTATCTGGTGACGTCGAATGAAAAGGCGAAGCTATGTTTATTGAATCAACTCGTGCAGTTTGTTTCATTGAATCAATGAATAACGTTGGATTCATTCAATGTATGATTGCAGTTTCATTCAACAATTGAAGGAATACAATTTGATTCATTCAATGAATGAGTTAAGCTTGAGGCATTGAATGAATGAGAGCAGCTAACCATAAACCTAAACTCAAGCCTGACCAGTCCCCTGACCCTAACCCTAACCCTGACCCAAACCCTAACACAACCGTCACTCTAACACTAACCCTAACGTTGTCCCTAAACCTAACCCGAAGCGTAAGCCTTTCCCAAGCCCTAACCCTAACCCTAATCCTAACCACAAACCTAACTCTAACCCTAACCCTCACCCTAACACTAACCCTAACCCTAACCCTAAAAGTAACGCTAAACCAAACACAAACGTTTCTTTCAACGAATGAATGAATATAGTATGTTTCTTTCATTGAATGTATTAAGCTGGAGACATTGAATGAATGAGAGAAGTTCTAATCATTGAATCATCTCGTACAGTTTGTTTCATTGAATCAATCAAAAGCGTTTGAATCACTGAATGTATGTTTGAAGCTTAATTCAACAATTGAACGACTACGTTTTGTTTCTTAGAATGAATGAGTTAGTCTTAAGGCGTTGAAAGAATGAGAGAAACTCAACTCATTGAATCAATGAATAACGTTTGTATCATTGAATGATATAGTTTGTTTCTGTCAATGAATGTATTTGGCTGGAGACATTGAATGAAAGAGAGAAGCTATAATTATTGAATCATCTCGTGCAGTTTGTTTGAATCAATGAATAACGTTTGATTCATTAAAAGTATGATGGATGTTTCATTCAACAATTGGACGAACACGGTTTGTTTCATTCAATGATTGAGTTAAGCTTGAGGCATTGAATGAATAAGAGAAGCTCAACTCATTGAATCAATGTTTGTTTCAATGAATGAATATAGTTAGTTTCATTCAATGAATGATTTTATCTGGTGATATTGAATGAAAGAGCGAAGCTGTGTTTATTGAATCACCTCGAGCAGTTTGTTTAAATTTATCAATCAACAACGTTTGATTCATTGAAAGTACGATGGATGTTTCATACAACAATTGAACGACTACATTTTGTTTCTTCCAATGATTGAGTTAATCTTGAGGCATTGAATGAATGAGAGAAGCTCAACTCATTGAATGAATGAATAACGTTTTTTTCATTGAATGAATGAATACAGTTTGTTTCTGTCAATGAATGTCTGACGCTGGAGACAATGAATGAAAGAGAGAAGTTCTAATCATTGAATCATCTCGTGCAGTTTGTTTCATTGAATCAATGAAAAACGTTTGATTCATTGAATGTATGTTTGAGTCTTAATTCAGCAATCGAACGAATACATTTTGTTTCTTACAAAGAATGAGTTAAGTTTGTTTCATTGAATCAATGAAAAACGTTTCATTCATTGAATGTATGTTTGAGGCTTAATTCAGCAATCGAACGAATACATTTTGTTTCTTACAATGTACTAGTTAAGCTTGAAGCATTGAATGAATGAGAGAAGCTCAACTCATTTAATCAATGAATAACGTTTATTCATTGAATGAATGAATACAGTTTGTTTCTTTCAGTGACTGTATTAAGCTAGAGATATTGAATACAACAGAGGAGTTCTAATCATTGAATCATCTCGTGAAGTTTGTTTCATTGAATCAATGAAAAACGTTTGATTCATTGAATGTATGTTTGAGGCTTAATTCAACAATTGAACGAATACATTTTGTTTCTTACAATGAATGAGTTAAGCTTGAGGCATTGAAGGAATGAGAGAAGCTCAACTCATTGAAGCAATGAACAACGTTTGTTTCATTGAATGAATATAGTTTGTTTTTTCAATGAATGTTTGTATCTGGTGACGTCGAATGAAAAGGCGAAACTATGTTTATTGAATCAACTCGTGCAGTTTGTTTCATTGAATCAATGAATAACGTTGGATTCATTCAATGTATGATTGCAGTTTCATTCAACAATTGAAGGAATACAATTTGATTCTTTCAATGAATGAGTTAAGCTTGAGGCATTGAATGAATGAGAGCAGCTAACCATAAACCTAAACTCAAGCCTGACCAGTCCCCTGACCCTAACCCTAACCCTGACCCAAACCCTAACACAACCGTAACTCTAACACTAACCCTAACGTTGTCCCTAAACCTAACCCGAAGCGTAAGCCTTTCCCAAGCCCTAAGCCTAACCCTAATCCTAACCCCAAACCTAACTCTAACCCTAACCCTCACCCTAACACTAACCCTAACCCTAACCCTAAAAGTAACGCTAAACCAAACACTAACGTTTCTTTCAACGAATGAATGAATATAGTATGTTTCTTTCATTGAATGTATTAAGCTGGAGACATTGAATGAATGAGAGAAGTTCTAATCATTGAATCATCTCGTACAGTTTGTTTCATTGAATCAATCAAAAGCGTTTGAATCACTGAATGTATGTTTGAAGCTTAATTCAACAATTGAACGACTACGTTTTGTTTCTTAGAATGAATGAGTTAGTCTTGAGGCGTTGAAAGAATGAGAGAAACTCAACTCATTGAATCAATGAATAACGTTTGTATCATTGAATGATATAGTTTGTTTCTGTCAATGAATGTATTTGGCTGGAGACATTGAATGAAAGAGAGAAGCTATAATTATTGAATCATCTCGTGCAGTTTGTTTGAATCAATGAATAACGTTTGATTCATTAAAAGTATGATGGATGTTTCATTCAACAATTGGACGAACACGGTTTGTTTCATTCAATGATCGAGTTAAGCTTGAGGCATTGAATGAATAAGAGAAGCTCAACTCATTGAATCAATGAATAACGTTTGTTTCAATGAATGAATATAGTTAGTTTCATTCAATGAATGATTTTATCTGGTGATATTGAATGAAAGAGCGAAGCTGTGTTTATTGAATCACCTCGAGCAGTTTGTTTAAATTTATCAATCAACAACGTTTGATTCATTGAAAGTACGATGGATTTTTCATACAACAATTGAACGACTACATTTTGTTTCTTCCAATGATTGAGTTAATCTTGAGGCATTGAATGAATGAGAGAAGCTCAACTCATTGAATGAATGAATAACGTTTGTTTCATTGAATGAATGAATACAGTTTGTTTCTGTCAATGAATGTCTGACGCTGGAGACAATGAATGAAAGAGAGAAGTTCTAATCATTGAATCATCTCGTGCAGTTTGTTTCATTGAATCAATGAAAAACGTTTGATTCATTGAATGTATGTTTGAGTCTTAATTCAGCAATCGAACGAATACATTTTGTTTCTTACAAAGAATGAGTTAAGTTTGTTTCATTGAATCAATGAAAAACGTTTCATTCATTGAATGTATGTTTGAGGCTTAATTCAGCAATCGAACGAATACATTTTGTTTCTTACAATGTACTAGTTAAGCTTGAAGCATTGAATGAATGAGAGAAGCTCAACTCATTTAATCAATGAATAACGTTTCTTCATTGAATGAATGAATACAGTTTGTTTCTTTCAGTGACTGTATTAAGCTAGAGATATTGAATACAACAGAGGAGTTCTAATCATTGAATCATCTCGTGAAGTTTGTTTCATTGAATCAATGAAAAACGTTTGATTCATTGAATGTATGTTTGAGGCTTAATTCAACAATTGAACGAATACATTTTGTTTCTTACAATGAATGAGTTAAGCTTGAGGCATTGAAGGAATGAGAGAAGCTCAACTCATTGAAGCAATGAACAACGTTTGTTTCATTGAATGAATATAGTTTGTTTTTTCAATGAATGTTTGTATCTGGTGACGTCGAATGAAAAGGCGAAGCTATGTTTATTGAATCAACTCGTGCAGTTTGTTTCATTGAATCAATGAATAACGTTGGATTCATTCAATGTATGATTGCAGTTTCATTCAACAATTGAAGGAATACAATTTGATTCTTTCAATGAATGAGTTAAGCTTGAGGCATTGAATGAATGAGAGCAGCTAACCATAAACCTAAACTCAAGCCTGACCAGTCCCCTGACCCTAACCCTAACCCTGACCCAAACCCTAACACAACCGTAACTCTAACACTAACCCTAACGTTGTCCCTAAACCTAACCCGAAGCGTAAGCCTTTCCCAAGCCCTAAGCCTAACCCTAATCCTAACCCCAAACCTAACTCTAACCCTAACCCTCACCCTAACACTAACCCTAACCCTAACCCTAAAAGTAACGCTAAACCAAACACTAACGTTTCTTTCAACGAATGAATGAATATAGTATGTTTCTTTCATTGAATGTATTAAGCTGGAGACATTGAATGAATGAGAGAAGTTCTAATCATTGAATCATCTCGTACAGTTTGTTTCATTGAATCAATCAAAAGCGTTTGAATCACTGAATGTATGTTTGAAGCTTAATTCAACAATTGTACGACTACGTTTTGTTTCTTAGAATGAATGAGTTAGTCTTGAGGCGTTGAAAGAATGAGAGAAACTCAACTCATTGAATCAATGAATAACGTTTGTATCATTGAATGATATAGTTTGTTTCTGTCAATGAATGTATTTGGCTGGAGACATTGAATGAAAGAGAGAAGCTATAATTATTGAATCATCTCGTGCAGTTTGTTTGAATCAATGAATAACGTTTGATTCATTAAAAGTATGATGGATGTTTCATTCAACAATTGGACGAACACGGTTTGTTTCATTCAATGATTGAGTTAAGCTTGAGGCATTGAATGAATAAGAGAAGCTCAACTCATTGAATCAATGAATAACGTTTGTTTCAATGAATGAATATAGTTAGTTTCATTCAATGAATGATTTTATCTGGTGATATTGAATGAAAGAGCGAAGCTGTGTTTATTGAATCACCTCGAGCAGTTTGTTTAAATTTATCAATCAACAACGTTTGATTCATTGAAAGTACGATGGATTTTTCATACAACAATTGAACGACTACATTTTGTTTCTTCCAATGATTGAGTTAATCTTGAGGCATTGAATGAATGAGAGAAGCTCAACTCAATGAATGAATGAATAACGTTTGTTTCATTGAATGAATGAATACAGTTTGTTTCTGTCAATGAATGTCTGACGCTGGAGACAATGAATGAAAGAGAGAAGTTCTAATCATTGAATCATCTCGTGCAGTTTGTTTCATTGAATCAATGAAAAACGTTTGATTCATTGAATGTATGTTTGAGTCTTAATTCAGCAATCGAACGAATACATTTTGTTTCTTACAAAGAATGAGTTAAGTTTGTTTCATTGAATCAATGAAAAACGTTTCATTCATTGAATGTATGTTTGAGGCTTAATTCAGCAATCGAACGAATACATTTTGTTTCTTACAATGTATGAGTTAAGCTTGAAGCATTGAATGAATGAGAGATGCTCAACTCATTTAATCAATGAATAACGTTTGTTCATTGAATGAATGAATACAGTTTGTTTCTTTCAGTGACTGTATTAAGCTAGAGATATTGAATACAACAGAGGAGTTCTAATCATTGAATCATCTCGTGAAGTTTGTTTCATTGAATCAATGAAAAACGTTTGATTCATTGAATGTATGTTTGAGGCTTAATTCAACAATTGAACGAATACATTTTGTTTCTTACAATGAATGAGTTAAGCTTGAGGCATTGAAGGAATGAGAGAAGCTCAACTCAATGAAGCAATGAACAACGTTTGTTTCATTGAATGAATATAGTTTGTTTTTTCAATGAATGTTTGTATCTGGTGACGTCGAATGAAAAGGCGAAACTATGTTTATTGAATCAACTCGTGCAGTTTGTTTCATTGAATCAATGAATAACGTTGGATTCATTCAATGTATGATTGCAGTTTCATTCAACAATTGAAGGAATACAATTTGATTCTTTCAATGAATGAGTTAAGCTTGAGGCATTGAATGAATGAGAGCAGCTAACCATAAACCTAAACTCAAGCCTGACCAGTCCCCTGACCCTAACCCTAACCCTGACCCAAACCCTAACACAACCGTAACTCTAACACTAACCCTAACGTTGTCCCTAAACCTAACCCGAAGCGTAAGCCTTTCCCAAGCCCTAAGCCTAACCCTAATCCTAACCCCAAACCTAACTCTAACCCTAACCCTCACCCTAACACTAACCCTAACCCTAACCCTAAAAGTAACGCTAAACCAAACACTAACGCTTCTTTCAACGAATGAATGAATATAGTATGTTTCTTTCATTGAATGTATTAAGCTGGAGACATTGAATGAATGAGAGAAGTTCTAATCATTGAATCATCTCGTACAGTTTGTTTCATTGAATCAATCAAAAGCGTTTGAATCACTGAATGTATGTTTGAAGCTTAATTCAACAATTGAACGACTACGTTTTGTTTCTTAGAATGAATGAGTTAGTCTTAAGGCGTTGAAAGAATGAGAGAAACTCAACTCATTGAATCAATGAATAACGTTTGTATCATTGAATGATATAGTTTGTTTCTGTCAATGAATGTATTTGGCTGGAGACATTGAATGAAAGAGAGAAGCTATAATTATTGAATCATCTCGTGCAGTTTGTTTGAATCAATGAATAACGTTTGATTCATTAAAAGTATGATGGATGTTTCATTCAACAATTGGACGAACACGGTTTGTTTCATTCAATGATTGAGTTAAGCTTGAGGCATTGAATGAATAAGAGAAGCTCAACTCATTGAATCAATGAATAACGTTTGTTTCAATGAATGAATATAGTTAGTTTCATTCAATGAATGATTTTATCTGGTGATATTGAATGAAAGAGCGAAGCTGTGTTTATTGAATCACCTCGAGCAGTTTGTTTAAATTTATCAATCAACAAGGTTTGATTCATTGAAAGTACGACGGATTTTTCATACAACAATTGAACGACTACATTTTGTTTCTTCCAATGATTGAGTTAATCTTGAGGCATTGAATGAATGAGAGAAGCTCAACTCATTGAATGAATGAATAACGTTTTTTTCATTGAATGAATGAATACAGTTTGTTTCTGTCAATGAATGTCTGACGCTGGAGACAATGAATGAAAGAGAGAAGTTCTAATCATTGAATCATCTCGTGCAGTTTGTTTCATTGAATCAATGAAAAACGTTTGATTCATTGAATGTATGTTTGAGTCTTAATTCAGCAATCGAACGAATACATTTTGTTTCTTACAAAGAATGAGTTAAGTTTGTTTCATTGACTCAATGAAAAACGTTTCATTCATTGAATGTATGTTTGAGGCTTAATTCAGCAATCGAACGAATACATTTTGTTTCTTACAATGTATGAGTTAAGCTTGAAGCATTGAATGAATGAGAGAAGCTCAACTCATTTAATCAATGAATAACGTTTATTCATTGAATGAATGAATACAGTTTGTTTCTTTCAGTGACTGTATTAAGCTAGAGATATTGAATACAACAGAGGAGTTCTAATCATTGAATCATCTCGTGAAGTTTGTTTCATTGAATCAATGAAAAACGTTTGATTCATTGAATGTATGTTTGAGGCTTAATTCAACAATTGAACGAATACATTTTGTTTCTTACAATGAATGAGATAAGCTTGAGGCATTGAAGGAATGAGAGAAGCTCAACTCATTGAAGCAATGAACAACGTTTGTTTCATTGAATGAATATAGTTTGTTTTTTCAATGAATGTTTGTATCTGGTGACGTCGAATGAAAGAGCGAAGCTATGTTTATTGAATCAACTCGTGCAGTTTGTTTCATTGAATCAATGAATAACGTTGGATTCATTCAATGTATGATTGCAGTTTCATTCAACAATTGAAGGAATACAATTTGATTCTTTCAGTGAATGAGTTAAGCTTGAGGCATTGAATGAATGAGAGCAGCTAACCATAAACCTAAACTCAAGCCTGACCAGTCCCCTGACCCTAAACCTGACCCTAACCCTAACCCTGACACTAACACTAACACAACCTTAACCCTAACACTAACCCTAACGTTGTTCCTAAACCTAACCCTAAGCGTAAGCCTTTCCCAAGCCCTAACCCTAACCCTAATCCTAACCCCAAACCTAACTCTAACCCTAACCCTCACCCTAACACTAACCCTAACCCTAACCCTAAAAGTAACGCTAAACCAAACACTAACGCTTCTTTCAACGAATGAATGAATATAGTATGTTTCTTTCATTGAATGTATTAAGCTGGAGACATTGAATGAATGAGAGAAGTTCTAATCATTGAATCATCTCGTACAGTTTGTTTGATTCATTCAATAAAAAGCGTCTGAATCATTGAATGTATGTTTGAAGCTTAATTCAACAATTGAACGACTACATTTTGTTTCTTACAATGAATGAGTTAAGCTTGAGGCATTGAAAGAATGAGAGAAGCTCAACTCATTGAATCAATGAATGACGTTTGTTTCATTGAATGAATACAGTTTGTTTTTTTCAATGAATGTATTTGGCTGGAGACATTGAATGAAAGAGAGAAGCTATAATTATTGAATCATCTCGTACAGTTTGTTTCATTGAATCAATCAAAAGCGTTTGAATCACTGAATGTATGTTTGAAGCTTAATTCAACAATTGAACGACTACGTTTTGTTTCTTAGAATGAATGAGTTAGTCTTGAGGCGTTGAAAGAATGAGAGAAACTCAACTCATTGAATCAATGAATAACGTTTGTATCATTGAATGATATAGTTTGTTTCTGTCAATGAATGTATTTGGCTGGAGACATTGAATGAAAGAGAGAAGCTATAATTATTGAATCATCTCGTGCAGTTTGTTTGAATCAATGAATAACGTTTGATTCATTAAAAGTTTGATGGATGTTTCATTCAACAATTGGACGAATACGGTTTGTTTCATTCAATGATTGAGTTAAGCTTGAGGCATTGAATGAATAAGAGAAGCTCAACTCATTGAATCAATGAATAACGTTTGTTTCAATGAATGAATATAGTTAGTTTCATTCAATGAATGATTTTATCTGGTGATATTGAATGAAAGAGCGAAGCTGTGTTTATTGAATCACCTCGTGCAGTTTGTTTCATTTAATCCATCAACAACGTTTGATTCATTGAAAGTACGATGGAGTTTTCATACAACAATTGAACAATGAAACATTTCATACAACAATGAAACATTTTGTTTCTTCCAATGATTGAGTTAAGCTTGAGGCATTGAATGAATGAGAGAAGCTCAACTCATTGAATGAATGAATAACGTTTGTTTCATTGAATGAATGAATACAGTTTGTTTCTGTCAATGAATGTCTGACGCTGGAGACAATGAATGAAAGAGAGAAGTTCTAATCATTGAATCATCTCGTGCAGTTTGTTTCATTGAATCAATGAAAAACGTTTGATTCATTGAATGTATGTTTGAGTCTTAATTCAGCAATCGAACGAATACATTTTGTTTCTTACAAAGAATGAGTTAAGTTTGTTTCATTGAATCAATGAAAAACGTTTCATTCATTGAATGTATGTTTGAGGCTTAATTCAGCAATCGAACGAATACATTTTGTTTCTTACAATGCATGAGTTAAGCTTGAAGAATTGAATGAATGAGAGATGCTCAACTCATTTAATCAATGAATAACGTTTGTTCATTGAATGAATGAATACAGTTTGTTTCTTTCAGTGACTGTATTAAGCTAGAGATATTGAATACAACAGAGGAGTTCTAATCATTGAATCATCTCGTGAAGTTTGTTTCATTGAATCAATGAAAAACGTTTGATTCATTGAATGTATGTTTGAGGCTTAATTCAACAATTGAACGAATACATTTTGTTTCTGACAATGAATGAGTTAAGCTTGAGGCATTGAAGAATGTAAGAAGCTCAACTCATTGAAGCAATGAACAACGTTTGTTTCATTGAATGAATATAGTTTGTTTTTTCAATGAATGTTTGTATCTGGTGACGTCGAATGAAAAGGCGAAGCTATGTTTATTGAATCAACTCGTGCAGTTTGTTTCATTGAATCAATGAATAACGTTGGATTCATTCAATGTATGATTGCAGTTTCATTCAACAATTGAAGGAATACAATTTGATTCATTCAATGAATGAGTTAAGCTTGAGGCATTGAATGAATGAGAGCAGCTAACCATAAACCTAAACTCAAGCCTGACCAGTCCCCTGACCCTAACCCTAACCCTGACCCAAACCCTAACACAACCGTCACTCTAACACTAACCCTAACGTTGTCCCTAAACCTAACCCGAAGCGTAAGCCTTTCCCAAGCCCTAACCCTAACCCTAATCCTAACCACAAACCTAACTCTAACCCTAACCCTCACCCTAACACTAACCCTAACCCTAACCCTAAAAGTAACGCTAAACCAAACACAAACGTTTCTTTCAACGAATGAATGAATATAGTATGTTTCTTTCATTGAATGTATTAAGCTGGAGACATTGAATGAATGAGAGAAGTTCTAATCATTGAATCATCTCGTACAGTTTGTTTCATTGAATCAATCAAAAGCGTTTGAATCACTGAATGTATGTTTGAAGCTTAATTCAACAATTGAACGACTACGTTTTGTTTCTTAGAATGAATGAGTTAGTCTTAAGGCGTTGAAAGAATGAGAGAAACTCAACTCATTGAATCAATGAATAACGTTTGTATCATTGAATGATATAGTTTGTTTCTGTCAATGAATGTATTTGGCTGGAGACATTGAATGAAAGAGAGAAGCTATAATTATTGAATCATCTCGTGCAGTTTGTTTGAATCAATGAATAACGTTTGATTCATTAAAAGTATGATGGATGTTTCATTCAACAATTGGACGAACACGGTTTGTTTCATTCAATGATTGAGTTAAGCTTGAGGCATTGAATGAATAAGAGAAGCTCAACTCATTGAATCAATGTTTGTTTCAATGAATGAATATAGTTAGTTTCATTCAATGAATGATTTTATCTGGTGATATTGAATGAAAGAGCGAAGCTGTGTTTATTGAATCACCTCGAGCAGTTTGTTTAAATTTATCAATCAACAACGTTTGATTCATTGAAAGTACGATGGATGTTTCATACAACAATTGAACGACTACATTTTGTTTCTTCCAATGATTGAGTTAATCTTGAGGCATTGAATGAATGAGAGAAGCTCAACTCATTGAATGAATGAATAACGTTTTTTTCATTGAATGAATGAATACAGTTTGTTTCTGTCAATGAATGTCTGACGCTGGAGACAATGAATGAAAGAGAGAAGTTCTAATCATTGAATCATCTCGTGCAGTTTGTTTCATTGAATCAATGAAAAACGTTTGATTCATTGAATGTATGTTTGAGTCTTAATTCAGCAATCGAACGAATACATTTTGTTTCTTACAAAGAATGAGTTAAGTTTGTTTCATTGAATCAATGAAAAACGTTTCATTCATTGAATGTATGTTTGAGGCTTAATTCAGCAATCGAACGAATACATTTTGTTTCTTACAATGCATGAGTTAAGCTTGAAGAATTGAATGAATGAGAGAAGCTCAACTCATTTAATCAATGAATAACGTTTATTCATTGAATGAATGAATACAGTTTGTTTCTTTCAGTGACTGTATTAAGCTAGAGATATTGAATACAACAGAGGAGTTCTAATCATTGAATCATCTCGTGAAGTTTGTTTCATTGAATCAATGAAAAACGTTTGATTCATTGAATGTATGTTTGAGGCTTAATTCAACAATTGAACGAATACATTTTGTTTCTTACAATGAATGAGTTAAGCTTGAGGCATTGAAGGAATGAGAGAAGCTCAACTCATTGAAGCAATGAACAACGTTTGTTTCATTGAATGAATATAGTTTGTTTTTTCAATGAATGTTTGTATCTGGTGACGTCGAATGAAAAGGCGAAACTATGTTTATTGAATCAACTCGTGCAGTTTGTTTCATTGAATCAATGAATAACGTTGGATTCATTCAATGTATGATTGCAGTTTCATTCAACAATTGAAGGAATACAATTTGATTCTTTCAATGAATGAGTTAAGCTTGAGGCATTGAATGAATGAGAGCAGCTAACCATAAACCTAAACTCAAGCCTGACCAGTCCCCTGACCCTAACCCTAACCCTGACCCAAACCCTAACACAACCGTAACTCTAACACTAACCCTAACGTTGTCCCTAAACCTAACCCGAAGCGTAAGCCTTTCCCAAGCCCTAAGCCTAACCCTAATCCTAACCCCAAACCTAACTCTAACCCTAACCCTCACCCTAACACTAACCCTAACCCTAACCCTAAAAGTAACGCTAAACCAAACACTAACGTTTCTTTCAACGAATGAATGAATATAGTATGTTTCTTTCATTGAATGTATTAAGCTGGAGACATTGAATGAATGAGAGAAGTTCTAATCATTGAATCATCTCGTACAGTTTGTTTCATTGAATCAATCAAAAGCGTTTGAATCACTGAATGTATGTTTGAAGCTTAATTCAACAATTGAACGACTACGTTTTGTTTCTTAGAATGAATGAGTTAGTCTTGAGGCGTTGAAAGAATGAGAGAAACTCAACTCATTGAATCAATGAATAACGTTTGTATCATTGAATGATATAGTTTGTTTCTGTCAATGAATGTATTTGGCTGGAGACATTGAATGAAAGAGAGAAGCTATAATTATTGAATCATCTCGTGCAGTTTGTTTGAATCAATGAATAACGTTTGATTCATTAAAAGTATGATGGATGTTTCATTCAACAATTGGACGAACACGGTTTGTTTCATTCAATGATTGAGTTAAGCTTGAGGCATTGAATGAATAAGAGAAGCTCAACTCATTGAATCAATGAATAACGTTTGTTTCAATGAATGAATATAGTTAGTTTCATTCAATGAATGATTTTATCTGGTGATATTGAATGAAAGAGCGAAGCTGTGTTTATTGAATCACCTCGAGCAGTTTGTTTAAATTTATCAATCAACAACGTTTGATTCATTGAAAGTACGATGGATTTTTCATACAACAATTGAACGACTACATTTTGTTTCTTCCAATGATTGAGTTAATCTTGAGGCATTGAATGAATGAGAGAAGCTCAACTCATTGAATGAATGAATAACGTTTGTTTCATTGAATGAATGAATACAGTTTGTTTCTGTCAATGAATGTCTGACGCTGGAGACAATGAATGAAAGAGAGAAGTTCTAATCATTGAATCATCTCGTGCAGTTTGTTTCATTGAATCAATGAAAAACGTTTGATTCATTGAATGTATGTTTGAGTCTTAATTCAGCAATCGAACGAATACATTTTGTTTCTTACAAAGAATGAGTTAAGTTTGTTTCATTGAATCAATGAAAAACGTTTCATTCATTGAATGTATGTTTGAGGCTTAATTCAGCAATCGAACGAATACATTTTGTTTCTTACAATGTACTAGTTAAGCTTGAAGCATTGAATGAATGAGAGAAGCTCAACTCATTTAATCAATGAATAACGTTTCTTCATTGAATGAATGAATACAGTTTGTTTCTTTCAGTGACTGTATTAAGCTAGAGATATTGAATACAACAGAGGAGTTCTAATCATTGAATCATCTCGTGAAGTTTGTTTCATTGAATCAATGAAAAACGTTTGATTCATTGAATGTATGTTTGAGGCTTAATTCAACAATTGAACGAATACATTTTGTTTCTGACAATGAATGAGTTAAGCTTGAGGCATTGAAGGAATGTAAGAAGCTCAACTCATTGAAGCAATGAACAACGTTTGTTTCATTGAATGAATATAGTTTGTTTTTTCAATGAATGTTTGTATCTGGTGACGTCGAATGAAAAGGCGAAGCTATGTTTATTGAATCAACTCGTGCAGTTTGTTTCATTGAATCAATGAATAACGTTGGATTCATTCAATGTATGATTGCAGTTTCATTCAACAATTGAAGGAATACAATTTGATTCATTCAATGAATGAGTTAAGCTTGAGGCATTGAATGAATGAGAGCAGCTAACCATAAACCTAAACTCAAGCCTGACCAGTCCCCTGACCCTAACCCTAACCCTGACCCAAACCCTAACACAACCGTCACTCTAACACTAACCCTAACGTTGTCCCTAAACCTAACCCGAAGCGTAAGCCTTTCCCAAGCCCTAACCCTAACCCTAATCCTAACCACAAACCTAACTCTAACCCTAACCCTCACCCTAACACTAACCCTAACCCTAACCCTAAAAGTAACGCTAAACCAAACACAAACGTTTCTTTCAACGAATGAATGAATATAGTATGTTTCTTTCATTGAATGTATTAAGCTGGAGACATTGAATGAATGAGAGAAGTTCTAATCATTGAATCATCTCGTACAGTTTGTTTCATTGAATCAATCAAAAGCGTTTGAATCACTGAATGTATGTTTGAAGCTTAATTCAACAATTGAACGACTACGTTTTGTTTCTTAGAATGAATGAGTTAGTCTTAAGGCGTTGAAAGAATGAGAGAAACTCAACTCATTGAATCAATGAATAACGTTTGTATCATTGAATGATATAGTTTGTTTCTGTCAATGAATGTATTTGGCTGGAGACATTGAATGAAAGAGAGAAGCTATAATTATTGAATCATCTCGTGCAGTTTGTTTGAATCAATGAATAACGTTTGATTCATTAAAAGTATGATGGATGTTTCATTCAACAATTGGACGAACACGGTTTGTTTCATTCAATGATTGAGTTAAGCTTGAGGCATTGAATGAATAAGAGAAGCTCAACTCATTGAATCAATGTTTGTTTCAATGAATGAATATAGTTAGTTTCATTCAATGAATGATTTTATCTGGTGATATTGAATGAAAGAGCGAAGCTGTGTTTATTGAATCACCTCGAGCAGTTTGTTTAAATTTATCAATCAACAACGTTTGATTCATTGAAAGTACGATGGATGTTTCATACAACAATTGAACGACTACATTTTGTTTCTTCCAATGATTGAGTTAATCTTGAGGCATTGAATGAATGAGAGAAGCTCAACTCATTGAATGAATGAATAACGTTTTTTTCATTGAATGAATGAATACAGTTTGTTTCTGTCAATGAATGTCTGACGCTGGAGACAATGAATGAAAGAGAGAAGTTCTAATCATTGAATCATCTCGTGCAGTTTGTTTCATTGAATCAATGAAAAACGTTTGATTCATTGAATGTATGTTTGAGTCTTAATTCAGCAATCGAACGAATACATTTTGTTTCTTACAAAGAATGAGTTAAGTTTGTTTCATTGAATCAATGAAAAACGTTTCATTCATTGAATGTATGTTTGAGGCTTAATTCAGCAATCGAACGAATACATTTTGTTTCTTACAATGTACTAGTTAAGCTTGAAGCATTGAATGAATGAGAGAAGCTCAACTCATTTAATCAATGAATAACGTTTATTCATTGAATGAATGAATACAGTTTGTTTCTTTCAGTGACTGTATTAAGCTAGAGATATTGAATACAACAGAGGAGTTCTAATCATTGAATCATCTCGTGAAGTTTGTTTCATTGAATCAATGAAAAACGTTTGATTCATTGAATGTATGTTTGAGGCTTAATTCAACAATTGAACGAATACATTTTGTTTCTTACAATGAATGAGTTAAGCTTGAGGCATTGAAGGAATGAGAGAAGCTCAACTCATTGAAGCAATGAACAACGTTTGTTTCATTGAATGAATATAGTTTGTTTTTTCAATGAATGTTTGTATCTGGTGACGTCGAATGAAAAGGCGAAACTATGTTTATTGAATCAACTCGTGCAGTTTGTTTCATTGAATCAATGAATAACGTTGGATTCATTCAATGTATGATTGCAGTTTCATTCAACAATTGAAGGAATACAATTTGATTCTTTCAATGAATGAGTTAAGCTTGAGGCATTGAATGAATGAGAGCAGCTAACCATAAACCTAAACTCAAGCCTGACCAGTCCCCTGACCCTAACCCTAACCCTGACCCAAACCCTAACACAACCGTAACTCTAACACTAACCCTAACGTTGTCCCTAAACCTAACCCGAAGCGTAAGCCTTTCCCAAGCCCTAAGCCTAACCCTAATCCTAACCCCAAACCTAACTCTAACCCTAACCCTCACCCTAACACTAACCCTAACCCTAACCCTAAAAGTAACGCTAAACCAAACACTAACGTTTCTTTCAACGAATGAATGAATATAGTATGTTTCTTTCATTGAATGTATTAAGCTGGAGACATTGAATGAATGAGAGAAGTTCTAATCATTGAATCATCTCGTACAGTTTGTTTCATTGAATCAATCAAAAGCGTTTGAATCACTGAATGTATGTTTGAAGCTTAATTCAACAATTGAACGACTACGTTTTGTTTCTTAGAATGAATGAGTTAGTCTTGAGGCGTTGAAAGAATGAGAGAAACTCAACTCATTGAATCAATGAATAACGTTTGTATCATTGAATGATATAGTTTGTTTCTGTCAATGAATGTATTTGGCTGGAGACATTGAATGAAAGAGAGAAGCTATAATTATTGAATCATCTCGTGCAGTTTGTTTGAATCAATGAATAACGTTTGATTCATTAAAAGTATGATGGATGTTTCATTCAACAATTGGACGAACACGGTTTGTTTCATTCAATGATTGAGTTAAGCTTGAGGCATTGAATGAATAAGAGAAGCTCAACTCATTGAATCAATGAATAACGTTTGTTTCAATGAATGAATATAGTTAGTTTCATTCAATGAATGATTTTATCTGGTGATATTGAATGAAAGAGCGAAGCTGTGTTTATTGAATCACCTCGAGCAGTTTGTTTAAATTTATCAATCAACAACGTTTGATTCATTGAAAGTACGATGGATTTTTCATACAACAATTGAACGACTACATTTTGTTTCTTCCAATGATTGAGTTAATCTTGAGGCATTGAATGAATGAGAGAAGCTCAACTCATTGAATGAATGAATAACGTTTGTTTCATTGAATGAATGAATACAGTTTGTTTCTGTCAATGAATGTCTGACGCTGGAGACAATGAATGAAAGAGAGAAGTTCTAATCATTGAATCATCTCGTGCAGTTTGTTTCATTGAATCAATGAAAAACGTTTGATTCATTGAATGTATGTTTGAGTCTTAATTCAGCAATCGAACGAATACATTTTGTTTCTTACAAAGAATGAGTTAAGTTTGTTTCATTGAATCAATGAAAAACGTTTCATTCATTGAATGTATGTTTGAGGCTTAATTCAGCAATCGAACGAATACATTTTGTTTCTTACAATGTACTAGTTAAGCTTGAAGCATTGAATGAATGAGAGAAGCTCAACTCATTTAATCAATGAATAACGTTTCTTCATTGAATGAATGAATACAGTTTGTTTCTTTCAGTGACTGTATTAAGCTAGAGATATTGAATACAACAGAGGAGTTCTAATCATTGAATCATCTCGTGAAGTTTGTTTCATTGAATCAATGAAAAACGTTTGATTCATTGAATGTATGTTTGAGGCTTAATTCAACAATTGAACGAATACATTTTGTTTCTTACAATGAATGAGTTAAGCTTGAGGCATTGAAGGAATGAGAGAAGCTCAACTCATTGAAGCAATGAACAACGTTTGTTTCATTGAATGAATATAGTTTGTTTTTTCAATGAATGTTTGTATCTGGTGACGTCGAATGAAAAGGCGAAGCTATGTTTATTGAATCAACTCGTGCAGTTTGTTTCATTGAATCAATGAATAACGTTGGATTCATTCAATGTATGATTGCAGTTTCATTCAACAATTGAAGGAATACAATTTGATTCATTCAATGAATGAGTTAAGCTTGAGGCATTGAATGAATGAGAGCAGCTAACCATAAACCTAAACTCAAGCCTGACCAGTCCCCTGACCCTAACCCTAACCCTGACCCAAACCCTAACACAACCGTAACTCTAACACTAACCCTAACGTGGTCCCTAAACCTAACCCGAAGCGTAAGCCTTTCCCAAGCCCTAAGCCTAACCCTAATCCTAACCCCAAACCTAACTCTAACCCTAACCCTCACCCTAACACTAACCCTAACCCTAACCCTAAAAGTAACGCTAAACCAAACACTAACGCTTCTTTCAACCAATGAATGAATATAGTATGTTCCTTTCATTGAATGTATTAAGCTGGAGACATTGAATGAATGAGAGAAGTTCTAATCATTGAATCATCTCGTACAGTTTGTTTCATTGAATCAATCAAAAGCGTTTGAATCACTGAATGTATGTTTGAAGCTTAATTCAACAATTGTACGACTACGTTTTGTTTCTTAGAATGAATGAGTTAGTCTTGAGGCGTTGAAAGAATGAGAGAAACTCAACTCATTGAATCAATGAATAACGTTTGTATCATTGAATGATATAGTTTGTTTCTGTCAATGAATGTATTTGGCTGGAGACATTGAATGAAAGAGAGAAGCTATAATTATTGAATCATCTCGTGCAGTTTGTTTGAATCAATGAATAACGTTTGATTCATTAAAAGTATGATGGATGTTTCATTCAACAATTGGACGAACACGGTTTTTTTCATTCAATGATTGAGTTAAGCTTGAGGCATTGAATGAATAAGAGAAGCTCAACTCATTGAATCAATGAATAACGTTTGTTTCAATGAATGAATATAGTTAGTTTCATTCAATGAATGATTTTATCTGGTGATATTGAATGAAAGAGCGAAGCTGTGTTTATTGAATCACCTCGAGCAGTTTGTTTAAATTTATCAATCAACAAGGTTTGATTCATTGAAAGTACGATGGATTTTTCATACAACAATTGAACGACTACATTTTGTTTCTTCCAATGATTGAGTTAATCTTGAGGCATTGAATGAATGAGAGAAGCTCAACTCATTGAATGAATGAATAACGTTTGTTTCATTGAATGAATGAATACAGTTTGTTTCTGTCAATGAATGTCTGACGCTGGAGACAATGAATGAAAGAGAGAAGTTCTAATCATTGAATCATCTCGTGCAGTTTGTTTCATTGAATCAATGAAAAACGTTTGATTCATTGAATGTATGTTTGAGTCTTAATTCAGCAATCGAACGAATACATTTTGTTTCTTACAAAGAATGAGTTAAGTTTGTTTCATTGAATCAATGAAAAACGTTTCATTCATTGAATGTATGTTTGAGGCTTAATTCAGCAATCGAACGAATACATTTTGTTTCTTACAATGTACTAGTTAAGCTTGAAGCATTGAATGAATGAGAGAAGCTCAACTCATTTAATCAATGAATAACGTTTCTTCATTGAATGAATGAATACAGTTTGTTTCTTTCAGTGACTGTATTAAGCTAGAGATATTGAATACAACAGAGGAGTTCTAATCATTGAATCATCTCGTGAAGTTTGTTTCATTGAATCAATGAAAAACGTTTGATTCATTGAATGTATGTTTGAGGCTTAATTCAACAATTGAACGAATACATTTTGTTTCTTACAATGAATGAGTTAAGCTTGAGGCATTGAAGGAATGAGAGAAGCTCAACTCATTGAAGCAATGAACAACGTTTGTTTCATTGAATGAATATAGTTTGTTTTTTCAATGAATGTTTGTATCTGGTGACGTCGAATGAAAAGGCGAAGCTATGTTTATTGAATCAACTCGTGCAGTTTGTTTCATTGAATCAATGAATAACGTTGGATTCATTCAATGTATGATTGCAGTTTCATTCAACAATTGAAGGAATACAATTTGATTCTTTCAATGAATGAGTTAAGCTTGAGGCATTGAATGAATGAGAGCAGCTAACCATAAACCTAAACTCAAGCCTGACCAGTCCCCTGACCCTAACCCTAACCCTGACCCAAACCCTAACACAACCGTAACTCTAACACTAACCCTAACGTTGTCCCTAAACCTAACCCGAAGCGTAAGCCTTTCCCAAGCCCTAAGCCTAACCCTAATCCTAACCCCAAACCTAACTCTAACCCTAACCCTCACCCTAACACTAACCCTAACCCTAACCCTAAAAGTAACGCTAAACCAAACACTAACGTTTCTTTCAACGAATGAATGAATATAGTATGTTTCTTTCATTGAATGTATTAAGCTGGAGACATTGAATGAATGAGAGAAGTTCTAATCATTGAATCATCTCGTACAGTTTGTTTCATTGAATCAATCAAAAGCGTTTGAATCACTGAATGTATGTTTGAAGCTTAATTCAACAATTGAACGACTACGTTTTGTTTCTTAGAATGAATGAGTTAGTCTTGAGGCGTTGAAAGAATGAGAGAAACTCAACTCATTGAATCAATGAATAACGTTTGTATCATTGAATGATATAGTTTGTTTCTGTCAATGAATGTATTTGGCTGGAGACATTGAATGAAAGAGAGAAGCTATAATTATTGAATCATCTCGTGCAGTTTGTTTGAATCAATGATTAACGTTTGATTCATTAAAAGTATGATGGATGTTTCATTCAACAATTGGACGAATACGGTTTGTTTCATTCAATGATTGAGTTAAGCTTGAGGCATTGAATGAATAAGAGAAGCTCAACTCATTGAATCAATGAATAACGTTTGTTTCAATGAATGAATATAGTTAGTTTCATTCAATGAATGATTTTATCTGGTGATATTGAATGAAAGAGCGAAGCTGTGTTTATTGAATCACCTCGAGCAGTTTGTTTAAATTTATCAATCAACAACGTTTGATTCATTGAAAGTACGATGGATTTTTCATACAACAATTGAACGACTACATTTTGTTTCTTCCAATGATTGAGTTAATCTTGAGGCATTGAATGAATGAGAGAAGCTCAACTCATTGAATGAATGAATAACGTTTGTTTCATTGAATGAATGAATACAGTTTGTTTCTGTCAATGAATGTCTGACGCTGGAGACAATGAATGAAAGAGAGAAGTTCTAATCATTGAATCATCTCGTGCAGTTTGTTTCATTGAATCAATGAAAAACGTTTCATTCATTGAATGTATGTTTGAGGCTTAATTCAGCAATCGAACGAATACATTTTGTTTCTTACAAAGAATGAGTTAAGTTTGTTTCATTGAATCAATGAAAAACGTTTCATTCATTGAATGTATGTTTGAGGCTTAATTCAGCAATCGAACGAATACATTTTGTTTCTTACAATGTATGAGTTAAGCTTGAAGCATTGAATGAATGAGAGATGCTCAACTCATTTAATCAATGAATAACGTTTGTTCATTGAATGAATGAATACAGTTTGTTTCTTTCAGTGACTGTATTAAGCTAGAGATATTGAATACAACAGAGGAGTTCTAATCATTGAATCATCTCGTGAAGTTTGTTTCATTGAATCAATGAAAAACGTTTGATTCATTGAATGTATGTTTGAGGCTTAATTCAACAATTGAACGAATACATTTTGTTTCTTACAATGAACGAGTTAAGCTTGCGGCATTGAAGGAATGAGAGAAGCTCAACTCATTGAAGCAATGAACAACGTTTGTTTCATTGAATGAATATAGTTTGTTTTTTCAATGAATGTTTGTATCTGGTGACGTCGAATGAAAAGGCGAAGCTATGTTTATTGAATCAACTCGTGCAGTTTGTTTCATTGAATCAATGAATAACATTGGATTCATTCAATGTATGATTGCAGTTTCATTCAACAATTGAAGGAATACAATTTGATTCATTCAATGAATGAGTTAAGCTTGAGGCATTGAATGAATGAGAGCAGCTAACCATAAACCTAAACTCAAGCCTGACCAGTCCCCTGACCCTAACCCTAACCCTGACCCAAACCCTAACACAACCGTAACTCTAACACTAACCCTAACGTTGTCCCTAAACCTAACCCGAAGCGTAAGCCTTTCCCAAGCCCTAACCCTAACCCTAATCCTAACCCCAAACCTAACTCTAACCCTAACTCTCACCCTAACACTAACCCTAACCCTAAAAGTAACGCTAAACCAAACACAAACGTTTCTTTCAACGAATGAATGAATATAGTATGTTTCTTTCATTGAATGTATTAAGCTGGAGACATTGAATGAATGAGAGAAGTTCTAATCATTGAATCATCTCGTACAGTTTGTTTCATTGAATCAATCAAAAGCGTTTGAATCACTGAATGTATGTTTGAAGCTTAATTCAACAATTGAACGACTACGTTTTGTTTCTTAGAATGAATGAGTTAGTCTTAAGGCGTTGAAAGAATGAGAGAAACTCAACTCATTGAATCAATGAATAACGTTTGTATCATTGAATGAGATAGTTTGTTTCTGTCAATGAATGTATTTGGCTGGAGACATTGAATGAAAGAGAGAAGCTATAATTATTGAATCATCTCGTGCAGTTTGTTTGAATCAATGAATAACGTTTGATTCATTAAAAGTATGATGGATGTTTCATTCAACAATTGGACGAACACGGTTTGTTTCATTCAATGATTGAGTTAAGCTTGAGGCATTGAATGAATAAGAGAAGCTCAACTCATTGAAGCAATGAACAACGTTTGTTTCATTGAATGAATATAGTTTGTTTTTTCAATGAATGTTTGTATCTGGTGACGTCGAATGAAAAGGCGAAGCTATGTTTATTGAATCAACTCGTGCAGTTTGTTTCATTGAATCAATGAATAACGTTGGATTCATTCAATGTATGATTGCAGTTTCATTCAACAATTGAAGGAATACAATTTGATTCATTCAATGAATGAGTTAAGCTTGAGGCATTGAATGAATGAGAGCAGCTAACCATAAACCTAAACTCAAGCCTGACCAGTCCCCTGACCCTAACCCTAACCCTGACCCAAACCCTAACACAACCGTAACTCTAACACTAACCCTAACGTTGTCCCTAAACCTAACCCGAAGCGTAAGCCTTTCCCAAGCCCTAACCCTAACCCTAATCCTAACCCCAAACCTAACTCTAACCCTAACCCTCACCCTAACACTAACCCTAACCCTAACCCTAAAAGTAACGCTAAACCAAACACTAACGTTTCTTTCAACGAATGAATGAATATAGTATGTTTCTTTCATTGAATGTATTAAGCTGGAGACATTGAATGAATGAGAGAAGTTCTAATCATTGAATCATCTCGTACAGTTTGTTTCATTGAATCAATCAAAAGCGTTTGAATCACTGAATGTATGTTTGAAGCTTAATTCAACAATTGAACGACTACGTTTTGTTTCTTAGAATGAATGAGTTAGTCTTGAGGCGTTGAAAGAATGAGAGAAACTCAACTCATTGAATCAATGAATAACGTTTGTATCATTGAATGATATAGTTTGTTTCTGTCAATGAATGTATTTGGCTGGAGACATTGAATGAAAGAGAGAAGCTATAATTATTGAATCATCTCGTGCAGTTTGTTTGAATCAATGAATAACGTTTGATTCATTAAAAGTATGATGGATGTTTCATTCAACAATTGGACGAACACGGTTTGTTTCATTCAATGATTGAGTTAAGCTTGAGGCATTGAATGAATAAGAGAAGCTCAACTCATTGAATCAATGAATAACGTTTGTTTCAATGAATGAATATAGTTAGTTTCATTCAATGAATGATTTTATCTGGTGATATTGAATGAAAGAGCGAAGCTGTGTTTATTGAATCACCTCGAGCAGTTTGTTTAAATTTATCAATCAACAACGTTTGATTCATTGAAAGTACGATGGATTTTTCATACAACAATTGAACGACTACATTTTGTTTCTTCCAATGATTGAGTTAATCTTGAGGCATTGAATGAATGAGAGAAGCTCAACTCATTGAATGAATGAATAACGTTTGTTTCATTGAATGAATGAATACAGTTTGTTTCTGTCAATGAATGTCTGACGCTGGAGACAATGAATGAAAGAGAGAAGTTCTAATCATTGAATCATCTCGTGCAGTTTGTTTCATTGAATCAATGAAAAACGTTTGATTCATTGAATGTATGTTTGAGTCTTAATTCAGCAATCGAACGAATACATTTTGTTTCTTACAAAGAATGAGTTAAGTTTGTTTCATTGAATCAATGAAAAACGTTTCATTCATTGAATGTATGTTTGAGGCTTAATTCAGCAATCGAACGAATACATTTTGTTTCTTACAATGTACTAGTTAAGCTTGAAGCATTGAATGAATGAGAGAAGCTCAACTCATTTAATCAATGAATAACGTTTCTTCATTGAATGAATGAATACAGTTTGTTTCTTTCAGTGACTGTATTAAGCTAGAGATATTGAATACAACAGAGGAGTTCTAATCATTGAATCATCTCGTGAAGTTTGTTTCATTGAATCAATGAAAAACGTTTGATTCATTGAATGTATGTTTGAGGCTTAATTCAACAATTGAACGAATACATTTTGTTTCTTACAATGAATGAGTTAAGCTTGAGGCATTGAAGGAATGAGAGAAGCTCAACTCATTGAAGCAATGAACAACGTTTGTTTCATTGAATGAATATAGTTTGTTTTTTCAATGAATGTTTGTATCTGGTGACGTCGAATGAAAAGGCGAAGCTATGTTTATTGAATCAACTCGTGCAGTTTGTTTCATTGAATCAATGAATAACGTTGGATTCATTCAATGTATGATTGCAGTTTCATTCAACAATTGAAGGAATACAATTTGATTCATTCAATGAATGAGTTAAGCTTGAGGCATTGAATGAATGAGAGCAGCTAACCATAAACCTAAACTCAAGCCTGACCAGTCCCCTGACCCTAACCCTAACCCTGACCCAAACCCTAACACAACCGTAACTCTAACACTAACCCTAACGTGGTCCCTAAACCTAACCCGAAGCGTAAGCCTTTCCCAAGCCCTAAGCCTAACCCTAATCCTAACCCCAAACCTAACTCTAACCCTAACCCTCACCCTAACACTAACCCTAACCCTAACCCTAAAAGTAACGCTAAACCAAACACTAACGTTTCTTTCAACGAATGAATGAATATAGTATGTTCCTTTCATTGAATGTATTAAGCTGGAGACATTGAATGAATGAGAGAAGTTCTAATCATTGAATCATCTCGTACAGTTTGTTTCATTGAATCAATCAAAAGCGTTTGAATCACTGAATGTATGTTTGAAGCTTAATTCAACAATTGTACGACTACGTTTTGTTTCTTAGAATGAATGAGTTAGTCTTGAGGCGTTGAAAGAATGAGAGAAACTCAACTCATTGAATCAATGAATAACGTTTGTATCATTGAATGATATAGTTTGTTTCTGTCAATGAATGTATTTGGCTGGAGACATTGAATGAAAGAGAGAAGCTATAATTATTGAATCATCTCGTGCAGTTTGTTTGAATCAATGAATAACGTTTGATTCATTAAAAGTATGATGGATGTTTCATTCAACAATTGGACGAACACGGTTTGTTTCATTCAATGATTGAGTTAAGCTTGAGGCATTGAATGAATAAGAGAAGCTCAACTCATTGAATCAATGAATAACGTTTGTTTCAATGAATGAATATAGTTAGTTTCATTCAATGAATGATTTTATCTGGTGATATTGAATGAAAGAGCGAAGCTGTGTTTATTGAATCACCTCGAGCAGTTTGTTTAAATTTATCAATCAACAAGGTTTGATTCATTGAAAGTACGATGGATTTTTCATACAACAATTGAACGACTACATTTTGTTTCTTCCAATGATTGAGTTAATCTTGAGGCATTGAATGAATGAGAGAAGCTCAACTCATTGAATGAATGAATAACGTTTGTTTCATTGAATGAATGAATACAGTTTGTTTCTGTCAATGAATGTCTGACGCTGGAGACAATGAATGAAAGAGAGAAGTTCTAATCATTGAATCATCTCGTGCAGTTTGTTTCATTGAATCAATGAAAAACGTTTGATTCATTGAATGTATGTTTGAGTCTTAATTCAGCAATCGAACGAATACATTTTGTTTCTTACAAAGAATGAGTTAAGTTTGTTTCATTGAATCAATGAAAAACGTTTCATTCATTGAATGTATGTTTGAGGCTTAATTCAGCAATCGAACGAATACATTTTGTTTCTTACAATGTACTAGTTAAGCTTGAAGCATTGAATGAATGAGAGAAGCTCAACTCATTTAATCAATGAATAACGTTTCTTCATTGAATGAATGAATACAGTTTGTTTCTTTCAGTGACTGTATTAAGCTAGAGATATTGAATACAACAGAGGAGTTCTAATCATTGAATCATCTCGTGAAGTTTGTTTCATTGAATCAATGAAAAACGTTTGATTCATTGAATGTATGTTTGAGGCTTAATTCAACAATTGAACGAATACATTTTGTTTCTTACAATGAATGAGTTAAGCTTGAGGCATTGAAGGAATGAGAGAAGCTCAACTCATTGAAGCAATGAACAACGTTTGTTTCATTGAATGAATATAGTTTGTTTTTTCAATGAATGTTTGTATCTGGTGACGTCGAATGAAAAGGCGAAGCTATGTTTATTGAATCAACTCGTGCAGTTTGTTTCATTGAATCAATGAATAACGTTGGATTCATTCAATGTATGATTGCAGTTTCATTCAACAATTGAAGGAATACAATTTGATTCATTCAATGAATGAGTTAAGCTTGAGGCATTGAATGAATGAGAGCAGCTAACCATAAACCTAAACTCCAGCCTGACCAGTCCCCTGACCCTAACCCTAACCCTGACCCAAACCCTAACACAACCGTAACTCTAACACTAACCCTAACGTGGTCCCTAAACCTAACCCGAAGCGTAAGCCTTTCCCAAGCCCTAAGCCTAACCCTAATCCTAACCCCAAACCTAACTCTAACCCTAACCCTCACCCTAACACTAACCCTAACCCTAACCCTAAAAGTAACGCTAAACCAAACACTAACGTTTCTTTCAACGAATGAATGAATATAGTATGTTTCTTTCATTGAATGTATTAAGCTGGAGACATTGAATGAATGAGAGAAGTTCTAATCATTGAATCATCTCGTACAGTTTGTTTCATTGAATCAATCAAAAGCGTTTGAATCACTGAATGTATGTTTGAAGCTTAATTCAACAATTGTACGACTACGTTTTGTTTCTTAGAATGAATGAGTTAGTCTTGAGGCGTTGAAAGAATGAGAGAAACTCAACTCATTGAATCAATGAATAACGTTTGTATCATTGAATGATATAGTTTGTTTCTGTCAATGAATGTATTTGGCTGGAGACATTGAATGAAAGAGAGAAGCTATAATTATTGAATCATCTCGTGCAGTTTGTTTGAATCAATGAATAACGTTTGATTCATTAAAAGTATGATGGATGTTTCATTCAACAATTGGACGAACACGGTTTGTTTCATTCAATGATTGAGTTAAGCTTGAGGCATTGAATGAATAAGAGAAGCTCAACTCATTGAATCAATGAATAACGTTTGTTTCAATGAATGAATATAGTTAGTTTCATTCAATGAATGATTTTATCTGGTGATATTGAATGAAAGAGCGAAGCTGTGTTTATTGAATCACCTCGAGCAGTTTGTTTAAATTTATCAATCAACAACGTTTGATTCATTGAAAGTACGATGGATTTTTCATACAACAATTGAACGACTACATTTTGTTTCTTCCAATGATTGAGTTAATCTTGAGGCATTGAATGAATGAGAGAAGTTCAACTCAATGAATGAATGAATAACGTTTGTTTCATTGAATGAATGAATACAGTTTGTTTCTGTCAATGAATGTCTGACGCTGGAGACAATGAATGAAAGAGAGAAGTTCTAATCATTGAATCATCTCGTGCAGTTTGTTTCATTGAATCAATGAAAAACGTTTGATTCATTGAATGTATGTTTGAGTCTTAATTCAGCAATCGAACGAATACATTTTGTTTCTTACAAAGAATGAGTTAAGTTTGTTTCATTGAATCAATGAAAAACGTTTCATTCATTGAATGTATGTTTGAGGCTTAATTCAGCAATCGAACGAATACATTTTGTTTCTTACAATGTACTAGTTAAGCTTGAAGCATTGAATGAATGAGAGAAGCTCAACTCATTTAATCAATGAATAACGTTTATTCATTGAATGAATGAATACAGTTTGTTTCTTTCAGTGACTGTATTAAGCTAGAGATATTGAATACAACAGAGGAGTTCTAATCATTGAATCATCTCGTGAAGTTTGTTTCATTGAATCAATGAAAAACGTTTGATTCATTGAATGTATGTTTGAGGCTTAATTCAACAATTGAACGAATACATTTTGTTTCTTACAATGAATGAGTTAAGCTTGAGGCATTGAAGGAATGAGAGAAGCTCAACTCAATGAAGCAATGAACAACGTTTGTTTCATTGAATGAATATAGTTTGTTTTTTCAATGAATGTTTGTATCTGGTGACGTCGAATGAAAAGGCGAAACTATGTTTATTGAATCAACTCGTGCAGTTTGTTTCATTGAATCAATGAATAACGTTGGATTCATTCAATGTATGATTGCAGTTTCATTCAACAATTGAAGGAATACAATTTGATTCTTTCAATGAATGAGTTAAGCTTGAGGCATTGAATGAATGAGAGCAGCTAACCATAAACCTAAACTCAAGCCTGACCAGTCCCCTGACCCTAACCCTAACCCTGACCCAAACCCTAACACAACCGTAACTCTAACACTAACCCTAACGTTGTCCCTAAACCTAACCCGAAGCGTAAGCCTTTCCCAAGCCCTAAGCCTAACCCTAATCCTAACCCCAAACCTAACTCTAACCCTAACCCTCACCCTAACACTAACCCTAACCCTAACCCTAAAAGTAACGCTAAACCAAACACTAACGTTTCTTTCAACGAATGAATGAATATAGTATGTTTCTTTCATTGAATGTATTAAGCTGGAGACATTGAATGAATGAGAGAAGTTCTAATCATTGAATCATCTCGTACAGTTTGTTTCATTGAATCAATCAAAAGCGTTTGAATCACTGAATGTATGTTTGAAGCTTAATTCAACAATTGAACGACTACGTTTTGTTTCTTAGAATGAATGAGTTAGTCTTGAGGCGTTGAAAGAATGAGAGAAACTCAACTCATTGAATCAATGAATAACGTTTGTATCATTGAATGATATAGTTTGTTTCTGTCAATGAATGTATTTGGCTGGAGACATTGAATGAAAGAGAGAAGCTATAATTATTGAATCATCTCGTGCAGTTTGTTTGAATCAATGATTAACGTTTGATTCATTAAAAGTATGATGGATGTTTCATTCAACAATTGGACGAATACGGTTTGTTTCATTCAATGATTGAGTTAAGCTTGAGGCATTGAATGAATAAGAGAAGCTCAACTCATTGAATCAATGAATAACGTTTGTTTCAATGAATGAATATAGTTAGTTTCATTCAATGAATGATTTTATCTGGTGATATTGAATGAAAGAGCGAAGCTGTGTTTATTGAATCACCTCGAGCAGTTTGTTTAAATTTATCAATCAACAACGTTTGATTCATTGAAAGTACGATGGATTTTTCATACAACAATTGAACGACTACATTTTGTTTCTTCCAATGATTGAGTTAATCTTGAGGCATTGAATGAATGAGAGAAGCTCAACTCATTGAATGAATGAATAACGTTTGTTTCATTGAATGAATGAATACAGTTTGTTTCTGTCAATGAATGTCTGACGCTGGAGACAATGAATGAAAGAGAGAAGTTCTAATCATTGAATCATCTCGTGCAGTTTGTTTCATTGAATCAATGAAAAACGTTTCATTCATTGAATGTATGTTTGAGGCTTAATTCAGCAATCGAACGAATACATTTTGTTTCTTACAAAGAATGAGTTAAGTTTGTTTCATTGAATCAATGAAAAACGTTTCATTCATTGAATGTATGTTTGAGGCTTAATTCAGCAATCGAACGAATACATTTTGTTTCTTACAATGTATGAGTTAAGCTTGAAGCATTGAATGAATGAGAGATGCTCAACTCATTTAATCAATGAATAACGTTTGTTCATTGAATGAATGAATACAGTTTGTTTCTTTCAGTGACTGTATTAAGCTAGAGATATTGAATACAACAGAGGAGTTCTAATCATTGAATCATCTCGTGAAGTTTGTTTCATTGAATCAATGAAAAACGTTTGATTCATTGAATGTATGTTTGAGGCTTAATTCAACAATTGAACGAATACATTTTGTTTCTTACAATGAACGAGTTAAGCTTGCGGCATTGAAGGAATGAGAGAAGCTCAACTCATTGAAGCAATGAACAACGTTTGTTTCATTGAATGAATATAGTTTGTTTTTTCAATGAATGTTTGTATCTGGTGACGTCGAATGAAAAGGCGAAGCTATGTTTATTGAATCAACTCGTGCAGTTTGTTTCATTGAATCAATGAATAACATTGGATTCATTCAATGTATGATTGCAGTTTCATTCAACAATTGAAGGAATACAATTTGATTCATTCAATGAATGAGTTAAGCTTGAGGCATTGAATGAATGAGAGCAGCTAACCATAAACCTAAACTCAAGCCTGACCAGTCCCCTGACCCTAACCCTAACCCTGACCCAAACCCTAACACAACCGTAACTCTAACACTAACCCTAACGTTGTCCCTAAACCTAACCCGAAGCGTAAGCCTTTCCCAAGCCCTAACCCTAACCCTAATCCTAACCCCAAACCTAACTCTAACCCTAACTCTCACCCTAACACTAACCCTAACCCTAAAAGTAACGCTAAACCAAACACAAACGTTTCTTTCAACGAATGAATGAATATAGTATGTTTCTTTCATTGAATGTATTAAGCTGGAGACATTGAATGAATGAGAGAAGTTCTAATCATTGAATCATCTCGTACAGTTTGTTTCATTGAATCAATCAAAAGCGTTTGAATCACTGAATGTATGTTTGAAGCTTAATTCAACAATTGAACGACTACGTTTTGTTTCTTAGAATGAATGAGTTAGTCTTAAGGCGTTGAAAGAATGAGAGAAACTCAACTCATTGAATCAATGAATAACGTTTGTATCATTGAATGAGATAGTTTGTTTCTGTCAATGAATGTATTTGGCTGGAGACATTGAATGAAAGAGAGAAGCTATAATTATTGAATCATCTCGTGCAGTTTGTTTGAATCAATGAATAACGTTTGATTCATTAAAAGTATGATGGATGTTTCATTCAACAATTGGACGAACACGGTTTGTTTCATTCAATGATTGAGTTAAGCTTGAGGCATTGAATGAATAAGAGAAGCTCAACTCATTGAAGCAATGAACAACGTTTGTTTCATTGAATGAATATAGTTTGTTTTTTCAATGAATGTTTGTATCTGGTGACGTCGAATGAAAAGGCGAAGCTATGTTTATTGAATCAACTCGTGCAGTTTGTTTCATTGAATCAATGAATAACGTTGGATTCATTCAATGTATGATTGCAGTTTCATTCAACAATTGAAGGAATACAATTTGATTCATTCAATGAATGAGTTAAGCTTGAGGCATTGAATGAATGAGAGCAGCTAACCATAAACCTAAACTCAAGCCTGACCAGTCCCCT
Organism: Chiloscyllium punctatum; assembly: GCF_047496795.1. Taxonomy (NCBI): domain Eukaryota; kingdom Metazoa; phylum Chordata; class Chondrichthyes; order Orectolobiformes; family Hemiscylliidae; genus Chiloscyllium; species Chiloscyllium punctatum. The sequence goes on along the minus strand of NC_092742.1, from coordinate 107,349,310 downwards.
GACCCTAACCCTAACCCTGACCCAAACCCTAACACAACCGTAACTCTAACACTAACCCTAACGTTGTCCCTAAACCTAACCCGAAGCGTAAGCCTTTCCCAAGCCCTAAGCCTAACCCTAATCCTAACCCCAAACCTAACTCTAACCCTAACCCTCACCCTAACACTAACCCTAACCCTAACCCTAAAAGTAACGCTAAACCAAACACTAACGTTTCTTTCAACGAATGAATGAATATAGTATGTTTCTTTCATTGAATGTATTAAGCTGGAGACATTGAATGAATGAGAGAAGTTCTAATCATTGAATCATCTCGTACAGTTTGTTTCATTGAATCAATCAAAAGCGTTTGAATCACTGAATGTATGTTTGAAGCTTAATTCAACAATTGAACGACTACGTTTTGTTTCTTAGAATGAATGAGTTAGTCTTGAGGCGTTGAAAGAATGAGAGAAACTCAACTCATTGAATCAATGAATAACGTTTGTATCATTGAATGATATAGTTTGTTTCTGTCAATGAATGTATTTGGCTGGAGACATTGAATGAAAGAGAGAAGCTATAATTATTGAATCATCTCGTGCAGTTTGTTTGAATCAATGAATAACGTTTGATTCATTAAAAGTATGATGGATGTTTCATTCAACAATTGGACGAATACGGTTTGTTTCATTCAATGATTGAGTTAAGCTTGAGGCATTGAATGAATAAGAGAAGCTCAACTCATTGAATCAATGAATAACGTTTGTTTCAATGAATGAATATAGTTAGTTTCATTCAATGAATGATTTTATCTGGTGATATTGAATGAAAGAGCGAAGCTGTGTTTATTGAATCACCTCGTGCAGTTTGTTTCATTTAATCAATCAACAACGTTTGATTCATTGAAAGTACGATGGATTTTTCATACAACAATTGAACGACTACATTTTGTTTCTTCCAATGTATGAGTTAAGCTTGAAGCATTGAATGAATGAGAGATGCTCAACTCATTTAATCAATGAATAACGTTTGTTCATTGAATGAATGAATACAGTTTGTTTCTTTCAGTGACTGTATTAAGCTAGAGATATTGAATACAACAGAGGAGTTCTAATCATTGAATCATCTCGTGAAGTTTGTTTCATTGAATCAATGAAAAACCTTTGATTCATTGAATGTATGTTTGAGGCTTAATTCAACAATTGAACGAATACATTTTGTTTCTTACAATGAATGAGTTAAGCTTGCGGCATTGAAGGAATGAGAGAAGCTCAACTCATTGAAGCAATGAACAACGTTTGTTTCATTGAATGAATATAGTTTGTTTTTTCAATGAATGTTTGTATCTGGTGACGTCGAATGAAAAGGCGAAGCTATGTTTATTGAATCAACTCGTGCAGTTTGTTTCATTGAATCAATGAATAACGTTGGATTCATTCAATGTATGATTGCAGTTTCATTCAACAATTGAAGGAATACAATTTGATTCATTCAATGAATGAGTTAAGCTTGAGGCATTGAATGAATGAGAGCAGCTAACCATAAACCTAAAGTCAAGCCTGACCAGTCCCCTGACCCTAACCCTAACCCTGACCCAAACCCTAACACAACCGTAACTCTAACACTAACCCTAACGTTGTCCCTAAACCTAACCCGAAGCGTAAGCCTTTCCCAAGCCCTAACCCTAACCCTAATCCTAACCCCAAACCTAACTCTAACCCTAACCCTCACCCTAACACTAACCCTAACCCTAACCCTAAAAGTAACGCTAAACCAAACACTAACGTTTCTTTCAACGAATGAATGAATATAGTATGTTTCTTTCATTGAATGTATTAAGCTGGAGACATTGAATGAATGAGAGAAGTTCTAATCATTGAATCATCTCGTACAGTTTGTTTCATTGAATCAATCAAAAGCGTTTGAATCACTGAATGTATGTTTGAAGCTTAATTCAACAATTGAACGACTACGTTTTGTTTCTTAGAATGAATGAGTTAGTCTTGAGGCGTTGAAAGAATGAGAGAAACTCAACTCATTGAATCAATGAATAACGTTTGTATCATTGAATGAGATAGTTTGTTTCTGTCAATGAATGTATTTGGCTGGAGACATTGAATGAAAGAGAGAAGCTATAATTATTGAATCATCTCGTGCAGTTTGTTTGAATCAATGAATAACGTTTGATTCATTAAAAGTATGATGGATGTTTCATTCAACAATTAGACGAACACGGTTTGTTTCATTCAATGATTGAGTTAAGCTTGAGGCATTGAATGAATAAGAGAAGCTCAACTCATTGAATCAATGAATAACGTTTGTTTCAATGAATGAATATAGTTAGTTTCATTCAATGAATGATTTTATCTGGTGATATTGAATGAAAGAGCGAAGCTGTGTTTATTGAATCACCTCGAGCAGTTTGTTTAAATTTATCAATCAACAACGTTTGATTCATTGAAAGTACGATGGATTTTTCATACAACAATTGAACGACTACATTTTGTTTCTTCCAATGATTGAGTTAATCTTGAGGCATTGAATTGAATGAGAGAAGCTCAACTCATTGAATGAATGAATAACGTTTGTTTCATTGAATGAATGAATACAGTTTGTTTCTGTCAATGAATGTCTGACGCTGGAGACAATGAATGAAAGAGAGAAGTTCTAATCATTGAATCATCTCGTGCAGTTTGTTTCATTGAATCAATGAAAAACGTTTGATTCATTGAATGTATGTTTGAGGCTTAATTCAGCAATCGAACGAATACATTTTGTTTCTTACAATGTACTAGTTAAGCTTGAAGCATTGAATGAATGAGAGAAGCTCAACTCATTTAATCAATGAATAACGTTTATTCATTGAATGAATGAATACAGTTTGTTTCTTTCAGTGACTGTATTAAGCTAGAGATATTGAATACAACAGAGGAGTTCTAATCATTGAATCATCTCGTGAAGTTTGTTTCATTGAATCAATGAAAAACGTTTGATTCATTGAATGTATGTTTGAGGCTTAATTCAACAATTGAACGAATACATTTTGTTTCTTACAATGAATGAGTTAAGCTTGCGGCATTGAAGGAATGAGAGAAGCTCAACTCATTGAAGCAATGAACAACGTTTGTTTCATTGAATGAATATAGTTTGTTTTTTCAATGAATGTTTGTATCTGGTGACGTCGAATGAAAAGGCGAAGCTATGTTTATTGAATCAACTCGTGCAGTTTGTTTCATTGAATCAATGAATAACGTTGGATTCATTCAATGTATGATTGCAGTTTCATTCAACAATTGAAGGAATACAATTTGATTCATTCAATGACTGAGTTAAGCTTGAGGCATTGAATGAATGAGAGCAGCTAACCATAAACCTAAACTCAAGCCTGACCAGTCCCCTGACCCTAACCCTAACCCTGACCCAAACCCTAACACAACCGTAACTCTAACACTAACCCTAACGTTGTCCCTAAACCTAACCCGAAGCGTAAGCCTTTCCCAAGCCCTAACCCTAACCCTAATCCTAACCCCAAACCTAACTCTAACCCTAACCCTCACCCTAACACTAACCCTAACCCTAACCCTAAAAGTAACGCTAAACCAAACACTAACGTTTCTTTCAACGAATGAATGAATATAGTATGTTTCTTTCATTGAATGTATTAAGCTGGAGACATTGAATGAATGAGAGAAGTTCTAATCATTGAATCATCTCGTACAGTTTGTTTCATTGAATCAATCAAAAGCGTTTGAATCACTGAATGTATGTTTGAAGCTTAATTCAACAATTGAACGACTACGTTTTGTTTCTTAGAATGAATGAGTTAGTCTTAAGGCGTTGAAAGAATGAGAGAAACTCAACTCATTGAATCAATGAATAACGTTTGTATCATTGAATGAGATAGTTTGTTTCTGTCAATGAATGTATTTGGCTGGAGACATTGAATGAAAGAGAGAAGCTATAATTATTGAATCATCTCGTGCAGTTTGTTTGAATCAATGAATAACGTTTGATTCATTAAAAGTATGATGGATGTTTCATTCAACAATTGGACGAACACGGTTTGTTTCATTCAATGATTGAGTTAAGCTTGAGGCATTGAATGAATAAGAGAAGCTCAACTCATTGAAGCAATGAATAACGTTTGTTTCAATGAATGAATATAGTTAGTTTCATTCAATGAATGATTTTATCTGGTGATATTGAATGAAAGAGCGAAGCTGTGTTTATTGAATCACCTCGTGCAGTTTGTTTCATTTAATTAATCAACAACCTTTGAACGTACGATGGATGTTTCATACAACAATTGAACGACTACATTTTGTTTCTTCCAATGATTGAGTTAAGCTTGAGGCATTGAATGAATGAGAGAAGCTCAACTCATTGAATGAATGAATAACGTTTGTTCATTGAATGAATGAATATAGTTTGTTTCTTTCAGTGACTGTATTAAGCTAGAGATATTGAATACAACAGAGGAGTTCTAATCATTGAATCATCTCGTGAAGTTTGTTTCATTGAATCAATGAAAAACGTTTGATTCATTGAATGTATGTTTGAGGCTTAATTCAACAATTGAACGAATACATTTTGTTTCTTACAATGATTGAGTTAAGCTTGAGGCATTGAATGAATGAGAGAAGCTCAACTCATTGAATGAATGAATAACGTTTGTTTCATTGAATGAATGAATACAGTTTGTTTCTGTGAATGAATGTCTGACGCTGGAGACAATGAATGAAAGAGAGAAGTTCTAATCATTGAATCATCTCGTGCACTTTGTTTCATTGAATCAATGAAAAACGTGTCATTCATTGAATGTATGTTTGAGTCTTAATTCAGCAATCGAACGAATACATTTTGTTTCTTACAAAGAATGAGTTAAGTTTGTTTCATTGAATCAATGAAAAACGTTTCATTCATTGAATGTATGTTTGAGGCTTAATTCAGCAATCGAACGAATACATTTTGTTTCTTACAATGTATGAGTTAAGCTTGAAGCATTGAATGAATGAGAGATGCTCAACTCATTTAATCAATGAATAACGTTTGTTCATTGAATGAATGAATACAGTTTGTTTCTTTCAGTGACTGTATTAAGCTAGAGATATTGAATACAACAGAGGAGTTCTAATCATTGAATCATCTCGTGAAGTTTGTTTCTTTGAATCAATGAAAAACGTTTGATTCATTGAATGTATGTTTGAGTCTTAATTCAACAATTGAACGAATACATATTGTTTCTTACAATGAATGAGTTAAGCTTGAGGCATTGAAGGAATGAGAGAAGCTCAACTCATTGAAGCAATGAACAACGTTTGTTTCATTGAATGAATATAGTTTGTTTTTTCAATGAATGTTTGTATCTGGTGACGTCGAATGAAAAGGCGAAGCTATGTTTATTGAATCAACTCGTGCAGTTTGTTTCATTGAATCAATGAATAACGTTGGATTCATTCAATGTATGATTGCAGTTTCATTCAACAATTGAAGGAAGACAATTTGATTTTTTCAATGAATGAGTTAAGCTTGAGGCATTGAATGAATGAGAGCAGCTAACCATAAACCTAAACTCAAGCCTGACCAGTCCCCTGACCCTAACCCTAACCCTGACCCAAACCCTAACACAACCGTAACTCTAACACTAACCCTAACGTTGTCCCTAAGCGTAAGCCTTTCCCAAGCCCTAAGCCTAACCCTAATCCTAACCCCAAACCTAACTCTAACCCTAACCCTCACCCTAACACTAACCCTAACCCTAACCCTAAAAGTAACGCTAAACCAAACACTAACGTTTCTTTCAACGAATGAATGAATATAGTATGTTTCTTTCATTGAATGTATTAAGCTGGAGACATTGAATGAATGAGAGAAGTTCTAATCATTGAATCATCTCGTACAGTTTGTTTCATTGAATCAATCAAAAGCGTTTGAATCACTGAATGTATGTTTGAAGCTTAATTCAACAATTGAACGACTACGTTTTGTTTCTTAGAATGAATGAGTTAGTCTTGAGGCGTTGAAAGAATGAGAGAAACTCAACTCATTGAATCAATGAATAACGTTTGTATCATTGAATGATATAGTTTGTTTCTGTCAATGAATGTATTTGGCTGGAGACATTGAATGAAAGAGAGAAGCTATAATTATTGAATCATCTCGTGCACTTTGCTTGAATCAATGAATAACGTTTGATTCATTAAAAGTTTGATGGATGTTTCATTCAACAATTGGACGAATACGGTTTGTTTCATTCAATGATTGAGTTAAGCTTGAGGCATTGAATGAATAAGAGAAGCTCAACTCATTGAATCAATGAATAACGTTTGTTTCAATCAATGAATATAGTTAGTTTCATTCAATGAATGATTTTATCTGGTGATATTGAATGAAAGAGCGAAGCTGTGTTTATTGAATCACCTCGTGCAGTTTGTTTCATTTAATCAATCAACAACGTTTGATTCATTGAAAGTACGATGGATTTTTCATACAACAATTGAACGACTACATTTTGTTTCTTCCAATGATTGAGTTAAGCTTGAGGCATTGAATGAATGAGAGAAGCTCAACTCATTGAATGAATGAATAACGTTTGTTTCATTGAATGAATGAATACAGTTTGTTTCTGTCAATGAATGTCTGACGCTGGAGACAATGAATGAAAGAGAGAAGTTCTAATCATTGAACCATCTCGTGCAGTTTGTTTCATTGAATCAATGAAAAACGTTTCATTCATTGAATGTATGTTTGAGTCTTAATTCAGCAATCGAACGAATACATTTTGTTTCTTACAAAGAATGAGTTAAGTTTGTTTCATTGAATCAATGAAAAACGTTTCATTCATTGAATGTATGTTTGAGGCTTAATTCAGCAATCGAACGAATACATTTTGTTTCTTACAATGTATGAGTTAAGCTTGAAGCATTGAATGAATGAGAGATGCTCAACTCATTTAATCAATGAATAACGTTTGTTCATTGAATGAATGAATACAGTTTGTTTCTTTCAGTGACTGTATTAAGCTAGAGATATTGAATACAACAGAGGAGTTCTAATCATTGAATCATCTCGTGAAGTTTGTTTCATTGAATCAATGAAAAACGTTTGATTCATTGAATGTATGTTTGAGGCTTAATTCAACAATTGAACGAATACATTTTGTTTCTTACAATGAATGAGTTAAGCTTGCGGCATTGAAGGAATGAGAGAAGCTCAACTCATTGAAGCAATGAACAACGTTTGTTTCATTGAATGAATATAGTTTGTTTTTTCAATGAATGTTTGTATCTGGTGACGTCGAATGAAAAGGCGAAGCTATGTTTATTGAATCAACTCGTGCAGTTTGTTTCATTGAATCAATGAATAACGTTGGATTCATTCAATGTATGATTGCAGTTTCATTCAACAATTGAAGGAATACAATTTGATTCATTCAATGAATGAGTTAAGCTTGAGGCATTGAATGAATGAGAGCAGCTAACCATAAACCTAAACTCAAGCCTGACCAGTCCCCTGACCCTAACCCTAACCCTGACCCAAACCCTAACACAACCGTAACTCTAACACTAACCCTAACGTTGTCCCTAAACCTAACCCGAAGCGTAAGCCTTTCCCAAGCCCTAACCCTAACCCTAATCCTAACCCCAAACCTAACTCTAACCCTAACCCTCACCCTAACACTAACCCTAACCCTAAAAGTAACGCTAAACAAACGTTTCTTTCAACGAATGAATGAATATAGTATGTTTCTTTCATTGAATGTATTAAGCTGGAGACATTGAATGAATGAGAGAAGTTCTAATCATTGAATCATCTCGTACAGTTTGTTTCATTGAATCAATCAAAAGCGTTTGAATCACTGAATGTATGTTTGAAGCTTAATTCAACAATTGAACGACTACGTTTTGTTTCTTAGAATGAATGAGTTAGTCTTAAGGCGTTGAAAGAATGAGAGAAACTCAACTCATTGAATCAATGAATAACGTTTGTATCATTGAATGAGATAGTTTGTTTCTGTCAATGAATGTATTTGGCTGGAGACATTGAATGAAAGAGAGAAGCTATAATTATTGAATCATCTCGTGCAGTTTGTTTGAATCAATGAATAACGTTTGATTCATTAAAAGTATGATGGATGTTTCATTCAACAATTGGACGAACACGGTTTGTTTCATTCAATGATTGAGTTAAGCTTGAGGCATTGAATGAATAAGAGAAGCTCAACTCATTGAATCAATGAATAACGTTTGTTTCAATGAATGAATATAGTTAGTTTCATTCAATGAATGATTTTATCTGGTGATATTGAATGAAAGAGCGAAGCTGTGTTTATTGAATCACCTCGTGCAGTTTGTTTCATTTAATCAATCAACAACGTTTGATTCATAGAAAGTACGATGGATTTTTCATACAACAATTGAACGACTACATTTTGTTTCTTCCAATGATTGAGTTAAGCTTGAGGAATTGAATGAATGAGAGAAGCTCAACTCATTGAATGAATGAATAACGTTTGTTTCATTGAATGAATGAATACAGTTTGTTTCTGTCAAAGAATGTCTGACGCTGGAGACAATGAATGAAAGAGAGAAGTTCTAATCATTGAATCATCTCGTGCAGTTTGTTTCATTGATTCAATGAAAAACGTTTCATTCATTGAATGTATGTTTGAGTCTTAATTCAGCAATCGAACGAATACATTTTGTTTCTTACAAAGAATGAGTTAAGTTTGTTTCATTGAATCAATGAAAAACGTTTCATTCATTGAATGTATGTTTGAGGCTTAATTCAGCAATCGAACGAATACATTTTGTTTCTTACAATGTATGAGTTAAGCTTGAAGCATTGAATGAATGAGAGATGCTCAACTCATTTAATCAATGAATAACGTTTGTTCATTGAATGAATGAATACAGTTTGTTTCTTTCAGTGACTGTATTAAGCTAGAGATATTGAATACAACAGAGGAGTTCTAATCATTGAATCATCTCGTGAAGTTTGTTTCTTTGAATCAATGAAAAACGTTTGATTCATTGAATGTATGTTTGAGTCTTAATTCAACAATTGAACGAATACATTTTGTTTCTTACAATGAATGAGTTAAGCTTGAGGCATTGAAGGAATGAGAGAAGCTCAACTCATTGAAGCAATGAACAACGTTTGTTTCATTGAATGAATATAGTTTTTTTTTCAATGAATGTTTGTATCTGGTGACGTCGAATGAAAAGGCGAAGCTATGTTTATTGAATCAACTCGTGCAGTTTGTTTCATTGAATCAATGAATAACGTTGGATTCATTCAATGTATGATTGCAGTTTCATTCAACAATTGAAGGAATACAATTTGATTTTTTCAATGAATGAGTTAAGCTTGAGGCATTGAATGAATGAGAGCAGCTAACCATAAACCTAAACTCAAGCCTGACCAGTCCCCTGACCCTAACCCTAACCCTGACCCAAACCCTAACACAACCGTAACTCTAACACTAACCCTAACGTTGTCCCTAAGCGTAAGCCTTTCCCAAGCCCTAAGCCTAACCCTAATCCTAACCCCAAACCTAACTCTAACCCTAACCCTCACCCTAACACTAACCCTAACCCTAACCCTAAAAGTAACGCTAAACCAAACACTAACGTTTCTTTCAACGAATGAATGAATATAGTATGTTTCTTTCATTGAATGTATTAAGCTGGAGACATTGAATGAATGAGAGAAGTTCTAATCATTGAATCATCTCGTACAGTTTGTTTCATTGAATCAATCAAAAGCGTTTGAATCACTGAATGTATGTTTGAAGCTTAATTCAACAATTGAACGACTACGTTTTGTTTCTTAGAATGAATCAGTTAAGCTTGAGGCGTTGAAAGAATGAGAGAAACTCAACTCATTGAATCAATGAATAACGTTTGTATCATTGAATGATATAGTTTGTTTCTGTCAATGAATGTATTTGGCTGGAGACATTGAATGAAAGAGAGAAGCTATAATTATTGAATCATCTCGTGCACTTTGCTTGAATCAATGAATAACGTTTGATTCATTAAAAGTTTGATGGATGTTTCATTCAACAATTGGACGAATACGGTTTGTTTCATTCAATGATTGAGTTAAGCTTGAGGCATTGAATGAATAAGAGAAGCTCAACTCATTGAATCAATGAATAACGTTTGTTTCAATGAATGAATATAGTTAGTTTCATTCAATGAATGATTTTATCTGGTGATATTGAATGAAAGAGCGAAGCTGTGTTTATTGAATCACCTCGAGCAGTTTGTTTAAATTTATCAATCAACAACGTTTGATTCATTGAAAGTACGATGGATTTTTCATACAACAATTGAACGACTACATTTTGTTTCTTCCAATGTTTGAGTTAATCTTGAGGCATTGAATGAATGAGAGAAGCTCAACTCATTGAATGAATGAATAACGTTTGTTTCATTGAATGAATGAATACAGTTTGTTTCTGTCAATGAATGTCTGACGCTGGAGACAATGAATGAAAGAGAGAAGTTCTAATCATTGAATCATCTTGTGCAGTTTGTTTCATTGAATCAATGAAAAACGTTTCATTCATTGAATGTATGTTTGAGGCTTAATTCAGCAATCGAACGAATACATTTTGTTTCTTACAAAGAATGAGTTAAGTTTGTTTCATTGAATCAATGAAAAACGTTTCATTCATTGAATGTATGTTTGAGGCTTAATTCAGCAATCGAACGAATACATTTTGTTTCTTACAATGTATGAGTTAAGCTTGAAGCATTGAATGAATGAGAGAAGCTCAACTCATTTAATCAATGAATAACGTTTGTTCATTGAATGAATGAATAGTTTGTTTCTTTCAGTGACTGTATTAAGCTAGAGATATTGAATACAACAGAGGAGTTCTAATCATTGAATCATCTCGTGAAGTTTGTTTAATTGAATCAATGAAAAACGTTTGATTCATTGAATGTATGTTTGAGGCTTAATTCAACAATTGAACGAATACATTTTGTTTCTTACAATGAATGAGTTAAGTTGAGGGATTGAATGAATGAGAGAAGCGAAGCTATGAATAACGTTTGTTTCATTGAATGAACGAATGCAGTTTGTTTGAGTCAATGAATGTATGGAGCTGGACACATTGAATAAAAGAGAGAAGTTCTAATCATTGAATCAACTCTTGCAGTTAGTTTGATTCAATCAATGAAAAGCGTTGAATCATTGAATGTATGTTTGAAGCTTAATTCAACAATTGAACGACTACATTTTGTTTCTTACAATGAATGATTTAAGCTTGAGGCATTGAAAGAATGAGAGAAGCTCAACTCATTGAATTAATGAATGACGTTTGTTTCATTGAATGAATACAGTTTGTTTCTTTCAACGAATGGTATGGCTGAAGACATTGAATGAAAGATCGGAGGTATGTTTATTGAATCATCTCGCGCAGTTTGTTTCATTGAATGTATGTTTGAAGCTTAATTCAACAATTGAACGACTACATTTTGTTTCTTACAATGAATGAGTTAAGCTTGAGCATTGAATGAATAAGAGAAGCTCAACTCATTGAATCAATGAATAACGTTTGTTTCAATGAATGAATACAGTTAGTTTCTTTCAATGAATGATTTTATCTGGTGATATTAAATGAAAGAGCGGAGCCATGTTCATTGAATCACCTCGTGCAGGTTTTTGCATTGAATCAATGAATAACGTTAAATTCATTGAATGTACGATTGCAGTTTCATTCAACAATTGAATGAATACCGTATGTTTCTTTCAATGAATGAGTTAAGCTCGAGGCATTGAATGAATGAGAGCAGCTAACCCTCAACCTAAACCAAACCCTGACCCTAATCCTGACCCTAACAATAACACAACCCTAACCCTAACCCTAAGCCTAACGCTAACCCTAACCCTAACCCGAACACGAACGTTTCTTTCATTGAATGAATGAATATGGTATGTTTCTTTCATTGACTGGATTAAGTTGGAGAAATTGAATGAAAGAGAGAAGGAATAATTATTGAATCATCTCGGGCAGTTTGTTTCATTGAATCAATGAAAAACGTTAGATTCATTGAATGTATGTTTGAGGCTTAATTCAACACTTGAACGAATACATTTTGTTTCTTACAAAGAATGAGTTAAGTTTGTTTCATTGAATCAATGAAAAACGTTTGATTCATTGAATGTATGTTTGAGGCTGAATTCAACAATTGAACTAATACATTTTGTTTCTTACAATGAATGAGTTAAGCTTGAGGCATTGAAGGAATGAGAGAAGCTCAACTCATTGAAGCAATGAATAACGTTTGTATCATTGAATGATATAGTTTGTTTCTGTCAATGAATGTATTTGGCTGGAGACATTGAATGAAAGAGAGAAGCTATAATTATTGAATCATGTCGTGCAGTTTGTTTCATTGAATCAATCAAAAGCGTTTGAATCACTGAATGTATGTTTGAAGCTTAATTCAACAATTGAACGACTACGTTTTGTTTCTTAGAATGAATGAGTTAGTCTTGAGGCGTAGAAAGAATGAGAGAAACTCAACTCATTGAATCAATGAATAACGTTTGTATCATTGAATGATATAGTTTGTTTCTGTCAATGAATGTATTTGGCTGGAGACATTGAATGAAAGAGAGAAGCTATAATTATTGAATCATCTCGTGCACTTTGCTTGAATCAATGAATAACGTTTGATTCATTAAAAGTTTGATGGATGTTTCATTCAACAATTGGACGAATACGGTTTGTTTCATTCAATGATTGAGTTAAGCTTGAGGCATTGAATGAATAAGAGAAGCTCAACTCATTGAATCAATGAATAACGTTTGTTTCAATGAATGAATATAGTTAGTTTCATTCAATGAATGATTTTATCTGGTGATATTGAATGAAAGAGCGAAGCTGTGTTTATTGAATCACCTCGAGCAGTTTGTTTCAGTTAATCAATCAACAACGTTTGATTCATTGAAAGTACGATGGATTTTTCATACAACAATTGAACGACTACATTTTGTTTCTTCCAATGATTGAGTTAAGCTTGAGGCATTGAATGAATGAGAGAAGCTCAACTCATTTAATCAATGAATAACGTTTGTTTCATTGAATGAATGAATACAGTTTGTTTCTGTCAATGAACGTCTGACGCTGGAGACAATGAATGAAAGAGAGAAGTTCTAATCATTGAATCATCTTGTGCAGTTTGTTTCATTGAATCAATGAAAAACGTTTCATTCATTGAATGTATGTTTGAGGCTTAATTCAGCAATCGAACGAATACATTTTGTTTCTTACAATGTATGAGTTAAGCTTGAAGCATTGAATGAATGAGAGAAGCTCAACTCATTTAATCAATGAATAACGTTTGTTCATTGAATGAATGAATACAGTTTGTTTCTTTCAGTGACTGTATTAAGCTAGAGATATTGAATACAACAGAGGAGTTCTAATCATTGAATCATCTCGTGAAGTTTGTTTCATTGAATCAATGAAAAACGTTTGATTCATTGAATGTATGTTTGAGGCTTAATTCAACAATTGAACGAATACATTTTGTTTCTTACAATGAATGAGTTAAGTTGAGGGATTGAATGAATGAGAGAAGCGAAGCTATGAATAACGTTTGTTTCATTGAATGAACGAATGCAGTTTGTTTGAGTCAATGAATGTATGGAGCTGGACACATTGAATAAAAGAGAGAAGTTCTAATCATTGAATCAACTCTTGCAGTTAGTTTGATTCAATCAATGAAAAGCGTTTGAATCTTTGAATGTATGTTTGAAGCTTAATTCAACAATTGAACGACTACATTTTGTTTCTTACAATGAATGATTTAAGCTTGAGGCATTGAAAGAATGAGAGAAGCTCAACTCATTGAATTAATGAATGACGTTTGTTTCATTGAATGAATACAGTTTGTTTCTTTCAACGAATGGTATGGCTGAAGACATTGAATGAAAGATCGGAGGTATGTTTATTGAATCATCTCGCGCAGTTTGTTTCATTGAATGTATGTTTGAAGCTTAATTCAACAATTGAACGACTACATTTTGTTTCTTACAATGAATGAGTTAAGCTTGAGCATTGACTGAATAAGAGAAGCTCAACTCATTGAATCAATGAATAACGTTTGTTTCAATGAATGAATACAGTTAGTTTCTTTCAATGAATGATTTTATCTGGTGATATTAAATGAAAGAGCGGAGCCATGTTCATTGAATCACCTCGTGCAGGTTTTTGCATTGAATCAATGAATAACGTTAAATTCATTGAATGTACGATTGCAGTTTCATTCAACAATTGAATGAATACCGTATGTTTCTTTCAATGAATGAGTTAAGCTCGAGGCATTGAATGAATGAGAGCAGCTAACCCTCAACCTAAACCAAACCCTGACCCTAATCCTGACCCTAACAATAACACAACCCTAACCCTAAGCCTAACGCTAACCCTAACCCTAACCCGAACACGAACGTTTCTTTCATTGAATGAATGAATGTGGTATGTTTCTTTCATTGAATGGATTAAGTTGGAGAAATTGAATGAAAGAGAGAAGGAATAATTATTGAATCATATCGGGCAATTTGTTTCATTGAATCAATGAAAAACGTTTGATTCATTGAATGTATGTTTGAGGCTGAATTCAACAATTGAACGAATACATTTTGTTTCTTACAAAGAATGAGTTAAGTTTGTTTCATTGAATCAATGAAAAACGTTTGATTCATTGAATGTATGTTTGAGGCTGAATTCAACAATTGAACGAATACATTTTGTTTCTTACAATGAATGAGTTAAGCTTGAGGCATTGAAGGAATGAGAGAAGCTCAACTCATTGAAGCAAAGAATAACGTTTGTATCATTGAATGATATAGTTTGTTTCTGTCCATGAATGTATTTGGCTGGAGACATTGAATGAAAGAGAGAAGCTATAATTATTGAATCATGTCGTGCAGTTTGTTTCATTGAATCAATCAAAAGCGTTTGAATCACTGAATGTATGTTTGAAGCTTAATTCAACAATTGAACGACTACGTTTTGTTTCTTAGAATGAATGAGTTAGTCTTGAGGCGTAGAAAGAATGAGAGAAACTCAACTCATTGAATCAATGAATAACGTTTGTATCATTGAATGATATAGTTTGTTTCTGTCAATGAGTGTATTTGGCTGGAGACATTGAATGAAAGAGAGAAGCTATAATTATTGAATCATCTCGTGCACTTTGCTTGAATCAATGAATAACGTTTGATTCATTAAAAGTTTGATGGATGTTTCATTCAACAATTGGACGAATACGGTTTGTTTCATTCAATGATTGAGTTAAGCTTGAGGCATTGAATGAATAAGAGAAGCTCAACTCATTGAATCAATGAATAACGTTTGTTTCAATGAATGAATATAGTTAGTTTCATTCAATGAATGATTTTATCTGGTGATATTGAATGAAAGAGCGAAGCTGTGTTTATTGAATCACCTCGAGCAGTTTGTTTCAATTAATCAATCAACAACGTTTGATTCATTGAAAGTACGATGGATTTTTCATACAACAATTGAACGACTACATTTTGTTTCTTCCAATGATTGAGTTAATCTTGAGGCAATGAATGAATGAGAGAAGCTCAACTCATTGAATGAATGAATAACGTTTGTTTCATTGAATGAATGAATACAGTTTGTTTCTGTCAATGAACGTCTGACGCTGGAGACAATGAATGAAAGAGAGAAGTTCTAATCATTGAATCATCTTGTGCAGTTTGTTTCATTGAATCAATGAAAAACGTTTCATTCATTGAATGTATGTTTGAGGCTAAATTCAGCAATCGAACGAATACATTTTGTTTCTTTCAATGTATGAGTTAAGCTTGAGGCATTGAATGAATGAGAGAAGCTCAACTCATTTAATCAATGAATAACGTTTGTTCATTGAATGAATGAATACAGTTTGTTTCTTTCAGTGACTGTATTAAGCTAGAGATATTGAATACAACAGAGGAGTTCTAATCATTGAATCATCTCGTGAAGTTTGTTTCATTGAATCAATGAAAAACGTTTGATTCATTGAATGTATGTTTGAGGCTTAATTCAACAATTGAACGAATACATTTTGTTTCTTACAATGAATGAGTTAAGTTGAGGGATTGAATGAATGAGAGAAGCGAAGCTATGAATAACGTTTGTTTCATTGAATGAACGAATGCAGTTTGTTTGAGTCAATGAATGTATGGAGCTGGACACATTGAATAAAAGAGAGAAGTTCTAATCATTGA
Organism: Chiloscyllium punctatum; assembly: GCF_047496795.1. NCBI lineage: Eukaryota > Metazoa > Chordata > Chondrichthyes > Orectolobiformes > Hemiscylliidae > Chiloscyllium > Chiloscyllium punctatum. The sequence goes on along the minus strand of NC_092742.1, from coordinate 107,333,062 downwards.
ATCAACTCTTGCAGTTAGTTTGATTCAATCAATGAAAAGCGTTTGAATCATTGAATGTATGTTTGAAGCTTAATTCAACAATTGAACGACTACATTTTGTTTCTTACAATGAATGATTTAAGCTTGAGGCATTGAAAGAATGAGAGAAGCTCAACTCATTGAATTAATGAATGACGTTTGTTTCATTGAATGAATACAGTTTGTTTCTTTCAACGAATGGTATGGCTGAAGACATTGAATGAAAGATCGGAGGTATGTTTATTGAATCATCTCGCGCAGTTTGTTTCATTGAATGTATGTTTGAAGCTTAATTCAACAATTGAACGACTACATTTTGTTTCTTACAATGAATGAGTTAAGCTTGAGCATTGACTGAATAAGAGAAGCTCAACTCATTGAATCAATGAATAACGTTTGTTTCAATGAATGAATACAGTTAGTTTCTTTCAATGAATGATTTTATCTGGTGATATTAAATGAAAGAGCGGAGCCATGTTCATTGAATCACCTCGTGCAGGTTTTTGCATTGAATCAATGAATAACGTTAAATTCATTGAATGTACGATTGCAGTTTCATTCAACAATTGAATGAATACCGTATGTTTCTTTCAATGAATGAGTTAAGCTCGAGGCATTGAATGAATGAGAGCAGCTAACCCTCAACCTAAACCAAACCCTGACCCTAATCCTGACCCTAACAATAACACAACCCTAACCCTAAGCCTAACGCTAACCCTAACCCTAACCCGAACACGAACGTTTCTTTCATTGAATGAATGAATGTGGTATGTTTCTTTCATTGAATGGATTAAGTTGGAGAAATTGAATGAAAGAGAGAAGGAATAATTATTGAATCATCTCGGGCAGTTTGTTTCATTGAATCAATGAAAAACGTTTGATTCATTGAATGTATGTTTGAGGCTGAATTCAACAATTGAACGAATACATTTTGTTTCTTACAAAGAATGAGTTAAGTTTGTTTCATTGAATCAATGAAAAACGTTTGATTCATTGAATGTATGTTTGAGGCTGAATTCAACAATTGAACGAATACATTTTGTTTCTTACAATGAATGAGTTAAGCTTGAGGCATTGAAGGAATGAGAGAAGCTCAACTCATTGAAGCAAAGAATAACGTTTGTATCATTGAATGATATAGTTTGTTTCTGTCCATGAATGTATTTGGCTGGAGACATTGAATGAAAGAGAGAAGCTATAATTATTGAATCATCTCGTGCAGTTTGTTTCATTGAATCAATCAAAAGCGTTTGAATCACTGAATGTATGTTTGAAGCTTAATTCAACAATTGAACGACTACGTTTTGTTTCTTAGAATGAATGAGTTAGTCTTGAGGCGTAGAAAGAATGAGAGAAACTCAACTCATTGAATCAATGAATAACGTTTGTATCATTGAATGATATAGCTTGTTTCTGTCAATGAGTGTATTTGGCTGGAGACATTGAATGAAAGAGAGAAGCTATAATTATTGAATCATCTCGTGCACTTTGCTTGAATCAATGAATAACGTTTGATTCATTAAAAGTATGATGGATGTTTCATTCAACAATTGGACGAATACGGTTTGTTTCATTCAATGATTGAGTTAAGCTTGAGGCATTGAATGAATAAGAGAAGCTCAACTCATTGAATCAATGAATAACGTTTGTTTCAATGAATGAATATAGTTAGTTTCATTCAATGAATGATTTTATCTGGTGATATTGAATGAAAGAGCGAAGCTGTGTTTATTGAATCACCTCGAGCAGTTTGTTTAAATTTATCAATCAACAACGTTTGATTCATTGAAAGTACGATGGATTTTTCATACAACAATTGAACGACTACATTTTGTTTCTTCCAATGATTGAGTTAATCTTGAGGCATTGAATTGAATGAGAGAAGCTCAACTCATTGAATGAATGAATAACGTTTGTTTCATTGAATGAATGAATACAGTTTGTTTCTGTCAATGAATGTCTGACGCTGGAGACAATGAATGAAAGAGAGAAGTTCTAATCATTGAATCATCTCGTGCAGTTTGTTTCATTGAATCAATGAAAAACGTTTGATTCATTGAATGTATGTTTGAGGCTTAATTCAGCAATCGAACGAATACATTTTGTTTCTTACAATGTACTAGTTAAGCTTGAAGCATTGAATGAATGAGAGAAGCTCAACTCATTTAATCAATGAATAACGTTTATTCATTGAATGAATGAATACAGTTTGTTTCTTTCAGTGACTGTATTAAGCTAGAGATATTGAATACAACAGAGGAGTTCTAATCATTGAATCATCTCGTGAAGTTTGTTTCATTGAATCAATGAAAAACGTTTGATTCATTGAATGTATGTTTGAGGCTTAATTCAACAATTGAACGAATACATTTTGTTTCTTACAATGAATGAGTTAAGCTTGCGGCATTGAAGGAATGAGAGAAGCTCAACTCATTGAAGCAATGAACAACGTTTGTTTCATTGAATGAATATAGTTTGTTTTTTCAATGAATGTTTGTATCTGGTGACGTCGAATGAAAAGGCGAAGCTATGTTTATTGAATCAACTCGTGCAGTTTGTTTCATTGAATCAATGAATAACGTTGGATTCATTCAATGTATGATTGCAGTTTCATTCAACAATTGAAGGAATACAATTTGATTCATTCAATGACTGAGTTAAGCTTGAGGCATTGAATGAATGAGAGCAGCTAACCATAAACCTAAACTCAAGCCTGACCAGTCCCCTGACCCTAACCCTAACCCTGACCCAAACCCTAACACAACCGTAACTCTAACACTAACCCTAACGTTGTCCCTAAACCTAACCCGAAGCGTAAGCCTTTCCCAAGCCCTAACCCTAACCCTAATCCTAACCCCAAACCTAACTCTAACCCTAACCCTCACCCTAACACTAACCCTAACCCTAAAAGTAACGCTAAACCAAACACAAACGTTTCTTTCAACGAATGAATGAATATAGTATGTTTCTTTCATTGAATGTATTAAGCTGGAGACATTGAATGAATGAGAGAAGTTCTAATCATTGAATCATCTCGTACAGTTTGTTTCATTGAATCAATCAAAAGCGTTTGAATCACTGAATGTATGTTTGAAGCTTAATTCAACAATTGAACGACTACGTTTTGTTTCTTAGAATGAATGAGTTAGTCTTAAGGCGTTGAAAGAATGAGAGAAACTCAACTCATTGAATCAATGAATAACGTTTGTATCATTGAATGAGATAGTTTGTTTCTGTCAATGAATGTATTTGGCTGGAGACATTGAATGAAAGAGAGAAGCTATAATTATTGAATCATCTCGTGCAGTTTGTTTGAATCAATGAATAACGTTTGATTCATTAAAAGTATGATGGATGTTTCATTCAACAATTGGACGAACACGGTTTGTTTCATTCAATGATTGAGTTAAGCTTGAGGCATTGAATGAATAAGAGAAGCTCAACTCATTGAATCAATGAATAACGTTTGTTTCAATGAATGAATATAGTTAGTTTCATTCAATGAATGATTTTATCTGGTGATATTGAATGAAAGAGCGAAGCTGTGTTTATTGAATCACCTCGTGCAGTTTGTTTCATTTAATCAATCAACAACGTTTGATTCATAGAAAGTACGATGGATTTTTCATACAACAATTGAACGACTACATTTTGTTTCTTCCAATGATTGAGTTAAGCTTGAGGAATTGAATGAATGAGAGAAGCTCAACTCATTGAATGAATGAATAACGTTTGTTTCATTGAATGAATGAATACAGTTTGTTTCTGTCAAAGAATGTCTGACGCTGGAGACAATGAATGAAAGAGAGAAGTTCTAATCATTGAATCATCTCGTGCAGTTTGTTTCATTGATTCAATGAAAAACGTTTCATTCATTGAATGTATGTTTGAGTCTTAATTCAGCAATCGAACGAATACATTTTGTTTCTTACAAAGAATGAGTTAAGTTTGTTTCATTGAATCAATGAAAAACGTTTCATTCATTGAATGTATGTTTGAGGCTTAATTCAGCAATCGAACGAATACATTTTGTTTCTTACAATGTATGAGTTAAGCTTGAAGCATTGAATGAATGAGAGATGCTCAACTCATTTAATCAATGAATAACGTTTGTTCATTGAATGAATGAATACAGTTTGTTTCTTTCAGTGACTGTATTAAGCTAGAGATATTGAATACAACAGAGGAGTTCTAATCATTGAATCATCTCGTGAAGTTTGTTTCTTTGAATCAATGAAAAACGTTTGATTCATTGAATGTATGTTTGAGTCTTAATTCAACAATTGAACGAATACATTTTGTTTCTTACAATGAATGAGTTAAGCTTGAGGCATTGAAGGAATGAGAGAAGCTCAACTCATTGAAGCAATGAACAACGTTTGTTTCATTGAATGAATATAGTTTGTTTTTTCAATGAATGTTTTTATCTGGTGACGTCGAATGAAAAGGCGAAGCTATGTTTATTGAATCAACTCGTGCAGTTTGTTTCATTGAATCAATGAATAACGTTGGATTCATTCAATGTATGATTGCAGTTTCATTCAACAATTGAAGGAATACAATTTGATTTTTTCAATGAATGAGTTAAGCTTGAGGCATTGAATGAATGAGAGCAGCTAACCATAAACCTAAACTCAAGCCTGACCAGTCCCCTGACCCTAACCCTAACCCTGACCCAAACCCTAACACAACCGTAACTCTAACACTAACCCTAACGTTGTCCCTAAGCGTAAGCCTTTCCCAAGCCGTAAGCCTAACCCTAATCCTAACCCCAAACCTAACTCTAACCCTAACCCTCACCCTAACACTAACCCTAACCCTAACCCTAAAAGTAACGCTAAACCAAACACTAACGTTTCTTTCAATGAATGAATGAATATAGTATGTTTCTTTCATTGAATGTATTAAGCTGGAGACATTGAATGAATGAGAGAAGTTCTAATCATTGAATCATCTCGTACAGTTTGTTTCATTGAATCAATCAAAAGCGTTTGAATCACTGAATGTATGTTTGAAGCTTAATTCAACAATTGAACGACTACGTTTTGTTTCTTAGAATGAATCAGTTAAGCTTGAGGCGTTGAAAGAATGAGAGAAACTCAACTCATTGAATCAATGAATAACGTTTGTATCATTGAATGATATAGTTTGTTTCTGTCAATGAATGTATTTGGCTGGAGACATTGAATGAAAGAGAGAAGCTATAATTATTGAATCATCTCGTGCACTTTGCTTGAATCAATGAATAACGTTTGATTCATTAAAAGTTTGATGGATGTTTCATTCAACAATTGGACGAATACGGTTTGTTTCATTCAATGATTGAGTTAAGCTTGAGGCATTGAATGAATAAGAGAAGCTCAACTCATTGAATCAATGAATAACGTTTGTTTCAATGAATGAATATAGTTAGTTTCATTCAATGAATGATTTTATCTGGTGATATTGAATGAAAGAGCGAAGCTGTGTTTATTGAATCACCTCGAGCAGTTTGTTTCAGTTAATCAATCAACAACGTTTGATTCATTGAAAGTACGATGGATTTTTCATACAACAATTGAACGACTACATTTTGTTTCTTCCATGAATGAGTTAATCTTGAGGCATTGAATGAATGAGAGAAGCTCAACTCATTGAATGAATGAATAACGTTTGTTTCATTGAATGAATGAATACAGTTTGTTTCTGTCAATGAATGTCTGACGCTGGAGACAATGAATGAAAGAGAGAAGTTCTAATCATTGAATCATCTTGTGCAGTTTGTTTCATTGAATCAATGAAAAACGTTTCATTCATTGAATGTATGTTTGAGGCTTAATTCAGCAATCGAACGAATACATTTTGTTTCTTACAAAGAATGAGTTAAGTTTGTTTCATTGAATCAATGAAAAACGTTTCATTCATTGAATGTATGTTTGAGGCTTAATTCAGCAATCGAACGAATACATTTTGTTTCTTACAATGTATGAGTTAAGCTTGAAGCATTGAATGAATGAGAGAAGCTCAACTCATTTAATCAATGAATAACGTTTGTTCATTGAATGAATGAATACAGTTTGTTTCTTTCAGTGACTGTATTAAGCTAGAGATATTGAATACAACAGAGGAGTTCTAATCATTGAATCATCTCGTGAAGTTTGTTTCATTGAATCAATGAAAAACGTTTGATTCATTGAATGTATGTTTGAGGCTTAATTCAACAATTGAACGAATACATTTTGTTTCTTACAATGAATGAGTTAAGTTGAGGGATTGAATGAATGAGAGAAGCGAAGCTATGAATAACGTTTGTTTCATTGAATGAACGAATGCAGTTTGTTTGAGTCAATGAATGTATGGAGCTGGACACATTGAATAAAAGAGAGAAGTTCTAATCATTGAATCAACTCTTGCAGTTAGTTTGATTCAATCAATGAAAAGCGTTTGAATCATTGAATGTATGTTTGAAGCTTAATTCAACAATTGAACGACTACATTTTGTTTCTTACAATGAATGATTTAAGCTTGAGGCATTGAAAGAATGAGAGAAGCTCAACTCATTGAATTAATGAATGACGTTTGTTTCATTGAATGAATACAGTTTGTTTCTTTCAACGAATGGTATGGCTGAAGACATTGAATGAAAGATCGGAGGTATGTTTATTGAATCATCTCGCGCAGTTTGTTTCATTGAATGTATGTTTGAAGCTTAATTCAACAATTGAACGACTACATTTTGTTTCTTACAATGAATGAGTTAAGCTTGAGCATTGACTGAATAAGAGAAGCTCAACTCATTGAATCAATGAATAACGTTTGTTTCAATGAATGAATACAGTTAGTTTCTTTCAATGAATGATTTTATCTGGTGATATTAAATGAAAGAGCGGAGCCATGTTCATTGAATCACCTCGTGCAGGTTTTTGCATTGAATCAATGAATAACGTTAAATTCATTGAATGTACGATTGCAGTTTCATTCAACAATTGAATGAATACCGTATGTTTCTTTCAATGAATGAGTTAAGCTCGAGGCATTGAATGAATGAGAGCAGCTAACCCTCAACCTAAACCAAACCCTGACCCTAATCCTGACCCTAACAATAACACAACCCTAACCCTAACCCTAAGCCTAACGCTAACCCTAACCCTAACCCGAACACGAACGTTTCTTTCATTGAATGAATGAATATGGTATGTTTCTTTCATTGACTGGATTAAGTTGGAGAAATTGAATGAAAGAGAGAAGGAATAATTATTGAATCATCTCGGGCAGTTTGTTTCATTGAATCAATGAAAAACGTTAGATTCATTGAATGTATGTTTGAGGCTGAATTCAACAATTGAACGAATACATTTTGTTTCTTACAAAGAATGAGTTAAGTTTGTTTCATTGAATCAATGAAAAACGTTTGATTCATTGAATGTATGTTTGAGGCTGAATTCAACAATTGAACGAATACATTTTGTTTCTTACAATGAATGAGTTAAGCTTGAGGCATTGAAGGAATGAGAGAAGCTCAACTCATTGAAGCAATGAATAACGTTTGTATCATTGAATGATATAGTTTGTTTCTGTCAATGAATGTATTTGGCTGGAGACATTGAATGAAAGAGAGAAGCTATAATTATTGAATCATTTCGTGCAGTTTGTTTCATTGAATCAATCAAAAGCGTTTGAATCACTGAATGTATGTTTGAAGCTTAATTCAACAATTGAACGACTACGTTTTGTTTCTTAGAATGAATGAGTTAGTCTTGAGGCGTAGAAAGAATGAGAGAAACTCAACTCATTGAATCAATGAATAACGTTTGTATCATTGAATGATATAGTTTGTTTCTGTCAATGAATGTATTTGGCTGGAGACATTGAATGAAAGAGAGAAGCTATAATTATTGAATCATCTCGTGCACTTTGCTTGAATCAATGAATAACGTTTGATTCATTAAAAGTTTGATGGATGTTTCATTCAACAATTGGACGAATACGGTTTGTTTCATTCAATGATTGAGTTAAGCTTGAGGCATTGAATGAATAAGAGAAGCTCAACTCATTGAATCAATGAATAACGTTTGTTTCAATGAATGAATATAGTTAGTTTCATTCAATGAATGATTTTATCTGGTGATATTGAATGAAAGAGCGAAGCTGTGTTTATTGAATCACCTCGAGCAGTTTGTTTCAGTTAATCAATCAACAACGTTTGATTCATTGAAAGTACGATGGATTTTTCATACAACAATTGAACGACTACATTTTGTTTCTTCCATGAATGAGTTAATCTTGAGGCATTGAATGAATGAGAGAAGCTCAACTCATTGAATGAATGAATAACGTTTGTTTCATTGAATGAATGAATACAGTTTGTTTCTGTCAATGAACGTCTGACGCTGGAGACAATGAATGAAAGAGAGAAGTTCTAATCATTGAATCATCTTGTGCAGTTTGTTTCATTGAATCAATGAAAAACGTTTCATTCATTGAATGTATGTTTGAGGCTTAATTCAGCAATCGAACGAATACATTTTGTTTCTTACAATGTATGAGTTAAGCTTGAAGCATTGAATGAATGAGAGAAGCTCAACTCATTTAATCAATGAATAACGTTTGTTCATTGAATGAATGAATACAGTTTGTTTCTTTCAGTGACTGTATTAAGCTAGAGATATTGAATACAACAGAGGAGTTCTAATCATTGAATCATCTCGTGAAGTTTGTTTCATTGAATCAATGAAAAACGTTTGATTCATTGAATGTATGTTTGAGGCTTAATTCAACAATTGAACGAATACATTTTGTTTCTTACAATGAATGAGTTAAGTTGAGGGATTGAATGAATGAGAGAAGCGAAGCTATGAATAACGTTTGTTTCATTGAATGAACGAATGCAGTTTGTTTGAGTCAATGAATGTATGGAGCTGGACACATTGAATAAAAGAGAGAAGTTCTAATCATTGAATCAACTCTTGCAGTTAGTTTGATTCAATCAATGAAAAGCGTTTGAATCTTTGAATGTATGTTTGAAGCTTAATTCAACAATTGAACGACTACATTTTGTTTCTTACAATGAATGATTTAAGCTTGAGGCATTGAAAGAATGAGAGAAGCTCAACTCATTGAATTAATGAATGACGTTTGTTTCATTGAATGAATACAGTTTGTTTCTTTCAACGAATGGTATGGCTGAAGACATTGAATGAAAGATCGGAGGTATGTTTATTGAATCATCTCGCGCAGTTTGTTTCATTGAATGTATGTTTGAAGCTTAATTCAACAATTGAACGACTACATTTTGTTTCTTACAATGAATGAGTTAAGCTTGAGCATTGACTGAATAAGAGAAGCTCAACTCATTGAATCAATGAATAACGTTTGTTTCAATGAATGAATACAGTTAGTTTCTTTCAATGAATGATTTTATCTGGTGATATTAAATGAAAGAGCGGAGCCATGTTCATTGAATCACCTCGTGCAGGTTTTTGCATTGAATCAATGAATAACGTTAAATTCATTGAATGTACGATTGCAGTTTCATTCAACAATTGAATGAATACCGTATGTTTCTTTCAATGAATGAGTTAAGCTCGAGGCATTGAATGAATGAGAGCAGCTAACCCTCAACCTAAACCAAACCCTGACCCTAATCCTGACCCTAACAATAACACAACCCTAACCCTAAGCCTAACGCTAACCCTAACCCTAACCCGAACACGAACGTTTCTTTCATTGAATGAATGAATGTGGTATGTTTCTTTCATTGAATGGATTAAGTTGGAGAAATTGAATGAAAGAGAGAAGGAATAATTATTGAATCATATCGGGCAATTTGTTTCATTGAATCAATGAAAAACGTTTGATTCATTGAATGTATGTTTGAGGCTGAATTCAACAATTGAACGAATACATTTTGTTTCTTACAAAGAATGAGTTAAGTTTGTTTCATTGAATCAATGAAAAACGTTTGATTCATTGAATGTATGTTTGAGGCTGAATTCAACAATTGAACGAATACATTTTGTTTCTTACAATGAATGAGTTAAGCTTGAGGCATTGAAGGAATGAGAGAAGCTCAACTCATTGAAGCAAAGAATAACGTTTGTATCATTGAATGATATAGTTTGTTTCTGTCCATGAATGTATTTGGCTGGAGACATTGAATGAAAGAGAGAAGCTATAATTATTGAATCATGTCGTGCAGTTTGTTTCATTGAATCAATCAAAAGCGTTTGAATCACTGAATGTATGTTTGAAGCTTAATTCAACAATTGAACGACTACGTTTTGTTTCTTAGAATGAATGAGTTCGTCTTGAGGCGTAGAAAGAATGAGAGAAACTCAACTCATTGAATCAATGAATAACGTTTGTATCATTGAATGATATAGTTTGTTTCTGTCAATGAGTGTATTTGGCTGGAGACATTGAATGAAAGAGAGAAGCTATAATTATTGAATCATCTCGTGCACTTTGCTTGAATCAATGAATAACGTTTGATTCATTAAAAGTTTGATGGATGTTTCATTCAACAATTGGACGAATACGGTTTGTTTCATTCAATGATTGAGTTAAGCTTGAGGCATTGAATGAATAAGAGAAGCTCAACTCATTGAATCAATGAATAACGTTTGTTTCAATGAATGAATATAGTTAGTTTCATTCAATGAATGATTTTATCTGGTGATATTGAATGAAAGAGCGAAGCTGTGTTTATTGAATCACCTCGAGCAGTTTGTTTCAATTAATCAAAAAACAACGTTTGATTCATTGAAAGTACGATGGATTTTTCATACAACAATTGAACGACTACATTTTGTTTCTTCCAATGATTGAGTTAATCTTGAGGCAATGAATGAATGAGAGAAGCTCAACTCATTGAATGAATGAATAACGTTTGTTTCATTGAATGAATGAATACAGTTTGTTTCTGTCAATGAACGTCTGACGCTGGAGACAATGAATGAAAGAGAGAAGTTCTAATCATTGAATCATCTTGTGCAGTTTGTTTCATTGAATCAATGAAAAACGTTTCATTCATTGAATGTATGTTTGAGGCTAAATTCAGCAATCGAACGAATACATTTTGTTTCTTACAATGTATGAGTTAAGCTTGAGGCATTGAATGAATGAGAGAAGCTCAACTCATTTAATCAATGAATAACGTTTGTTCATTGAATGAATGAATACAGTTTGTTTCTTTCAGTGACTGTATTAAGCTAGAGATATTGAATACAACAGAGGAGTTCTAATCATTGAATCATCTCGTGAAGTTTGTTTCATTGAATCAATGAAAAACGTTTGATTCATTGAATGTATGTTTGAGGCTTAATTCAACAATTGAACGAATACATTTTGTTTCTTACAATGAATGAGTTAAGTTGAGGGATTGAATGAATGAGAGAAGCGAAGCTATGAATAACGTTTGTTTCATTTAATGAACGAATGCAGTTTGTTTGAGTCAATGAATGTATGGAGCTGGACACATTGAATAAAAGAGAGAAGTTCTAATCATTGAATCAACTCTTGCAGTTAGTTTGATTCAATCAATGAAAAGCGTTTGAATCATTGAATGTATGTTTGAAGCTTAATTCAACAATTGAACGACTACATTTTGTTTCTTACAATGAATGATTTAAGCTTGAGGCATTGAAAGAATGAGAGAAGCTCAACTCATTGAATTAATGAATGACGTTTGTTTCATTGAATGAATACAGTTTGTTTCTTTCAACGAATGGTATGGCTGAAGACATTGAATGAAAGATCGGAGGTATGTTTATTGAATCATCTCGCGCAGTTTGTTTCATTGAATGTATGTTTGAAGCTTAATTCAACAATTGAACGACTACATTTTGTTTCTTACAATGAATGAGTTAAGCTTGAGCATTGAATGATAAGAGAAGCTCAACTCATTGAATCAATGAATAACGTTTGTTTCAATGAATGAATACAGTTAGTTTCTTTCAATGAATGATTTTATCTGGTGATATTAAATGAAAGAGCGGAGCCATGTTCATTGAATCACCTCGTGCAGGTTTTTGCATTGAATCAATGAATAACGTTAAATTCATTGAATGTACGATTGCAGTTTCATTCAACAATTGAATGAATACCGTATGTTTCTTTCAATGAATGAGTTAAGCTCGAGGCATTGAATGAATGAGAGCAGCTAACCCTAAACCTAAACCAAACCCTGACCCTAACCCTGACCCTAACAATAACACAACCCTAACCCTAACCCTAAACCTAACGCTAACCCTAACCCTAACCCGAACACGAACGTTTCTTTCATTGAATGAATGAATATGGTATGTTTCTTTCATTGAATGGATTAAGTTGGAGAAATTGAATGAAAGAGAGAAGGAATAATTATTGAATCATCTCGGGCAGTTTGTTTCATTGAATCAATGAAAAACGTTTGATTCATTGAATGTATGTTTGAGGCTTAATTCAACAATTGAACGAATACATTTTGTTTCTTACAAAGAATGAGTTAAGTTTGTTTCATTGAATCAATGAAAAACGTTTGATTCATTGAATGTATGTTTGAGGCTGAATTCAACAATTGAACGAATACATTTTGTTTCTTACAATGAATGAGTTAAGCTTGAGGCATTGAAGGAATGAGAGAAGCTCAACTCATTGAAGCAATGAATAACGTTTGTATCATTGAATGATATAGTTTGTTTCTGTCAATGAATGTATTTGGCTGGAGACATTGAATGAAAGAGAGAAGCTATAATTATTGAATCATGTCGTGCAGTTTGTTTCATTGAATCAATCAAAAGCGTTTGAATCACTGAATGTATGTTTGAAGCTTAATTCAACAATTGAACGACTACGTTTTGTTTCTTAGAATGAATGAGTTAGTCTTGAGGCGTAGAAAGAATGAGAGAAACTCAACTCATTGAATCAATGAATAACGTTTGTATCATTGAATGATATAGTTTGTTTCTGTCAATGAATGTATTTGGCTGGAGACATTGAATGAAAGAGAGAAGCTATAATTATTGAATCATCTCGTGCACTTTGCTTGAATCAATGAATAACGTTTGATTCATTAAAAGTTTGATGGATGTTTCATTCAACAATTGGACGAATACGGTTTGTTTCATTCAATGATTGAGTTAAGCTTGAGGCATTGAATGAATAAGAGAAGCTCAACTCATTGAATCAATGAATAACGTTTGTTTCAATGAATGAATATAGTTAGTTTCATTCAATGAATGATTTTATCTGGTGATATTGAATGAAAGAGCGAAGCTGAGTTTATTGAATCACCTCGAGCAGTTTGTTTAAATTTATCAATCAACAACGTTTGATTCATTGAAAGTACGATGGATTTTTCATACAACAATTGAACGACTACATTTTGTTTCTTCCAATGATTGAAATAATCTTGAGGCATTGAATGAATGAGAGAAGCTCAACTCATTGAATGAATGAATAACGTTTGTTTCATTGAATGAATGAATACAGTTTGTTTCTGTCAATGAATGTCTGACGCTGGAGACAATGAATGAAAGAGAGAAGTTCTAATCATTGAATCATCTTGTGCAGTTTGTGTCATTGAATCAATGAAAAACGTTTCATTCATTGAATGTATGTTTGAGGCTTAATTCAGCAATCGAAAGAATACATTTTGTTTCTTACAAAGAATGAGTTAAGTTTGTTTCATTGAATCAATGAAAAACGTTTGATTCATTGAATGTATGTGTGAGGCTTAATTCAGCAATCGAACGAATACATTTTGTTTCTTACAATGTATGAGTTAAGCTTGAAGCAATGAATGAATGAGAGATGCTCAACTCATTTAATCAATGAATAACGTTTGTTCATTGAATGAATGAATACAGTTTGTTTCTTTCAGTGACTGTATTAAGCTAGAGATATTGAATACAACAGAGGAGTTCTAATCATTGAATCATCTCGTGAAGTTTGTTTCATTGAATCAATGAAAAACGTCTGATTCATTGAATGTATGTTTGAGGCTTAATTCAACAATTGAACGAATACATTTTGTTTCTTACAATGAATGAGTTAAGTTGAGGCATTGAATGAATGAGAGAAGCGAAGCTATGAATAACGTTTGTTTCATTGAATGAACGAATGCAGTTTGTTTGAGTCAATGAATGTATGGAGCTGGACACATTGAATAAAAGAGAGAAGTTCTAATCATTGAATCAACTCTTGCAGTTAGTTTGATTCAATCAATGAAAAGCGTTTGAATCATTGAATGTATGTTTGAAGCTTAATTCAACAATTGAACGACTACATTTTGTTTCTTACAATGAATGATTTAAGCTTGAGGCATTGAAAGAATGAGAGAAGCTCAACTCATTGAATTAATGAATGACGTTTGTTTCATTGAATGAATACAGTTTGTTTCTTTCAACGAATGGTATGGCTGAAGACATTGAATGAAAGATCGGAGGTATGTTTATTGAATCATCTCGCGCAGTTTGTTTCATTGAATGTATGTTTGAAGCTTAATTCAACAATTGAACGACTACATTTTGTTTCTTACAATGAATGAGTTAAGCTTGAGCATTGACTGAATCAGAGAAGCTCAACTCATTGAATCAATGAATAACGTTTGTTTCAATGAACGAATACAGTTAGTTTCTTTCAATGAATGATTTTATCTGGTGATATTAAATGAAAGAGCGGAGCCATGTTCATTGAATCACCTCGTGCAGGTTTTTGCACTGAATCAATGAATAACGTTAAATTCATTGAATGTACGATTGCAGTTTCATTCAACAATTGAATGAATACCGTATGTTTCTTTCAATGAATGAGTTAAGCTCGAGGCATTGAATGAATGAGAGCAGCTAACCCTAAACCTAAACCAAACCCTGACCCTAACAATAACACAACCCTAACCCTAACCCTAAGCCTAACGCTAACCCTAACCCTAACCCGAACACGAACGTTTCTTTCATTGAATGAATGAATGTGGTATGTTTCTTTCATTGACTGGATTAAGTTGGAGAAATTGAATGAAAGAGAGAAGGAATAATTATTGAATCATCTCGGGCAGTTTGTTTCATTGAATCAATGAAAAACGTTTGATTCATTGAATGTATGTTTGAGGCTTAATTCAACAATTGAACGAATACATTTTGTTTCTTACAAAGAATGAGTTAAGTTTGTTTCATTGAATCAATGAAAAACGTTTGATTCATTGAATGTATGTTTGAGGCTGAATTCAACAATTGAACGAATACATTTTGTTTCTTACAATGAATGAGTTAAGCTTGAGGCATTGAAGGAATGAGAGAAGCTCAACTCATTGAAGCAAAGAATAACGTTTGTATCATTGAATGATATAGTTTGTTTCTGTCCATGAATGTATTTGGCTGGAGACATTGAATGAAAGAGAGAAGCTATAATTATTGAATCATGTCGTGCAGTTTGTTTCATTGAATCAATCAAAAGCGTTTGAATCACTGAATGTATGTTTGAAGCTTAATTCAACAATTGAACGACTACGTTTTGTTTCTTAGAATGAATGAGTTAGTCTTGAGGCGTAGAAAGAATGAGAGAAACTCAACTCATTGAATCAATGAAAAACGTTTGTATCATTGAATGATATAGTTTGTTTCTGTCAATGAATGTATTTGGCTGGAGACATTGAATGAAAGAGAGAAGCTATAATTATTGAATCATCTCGTGCACTTTGCTTGAATCAATGAATAACGTTTGATTCATTAAAAGTTTGATGGATGTTTCATTCAACAATTGGACGAATACGGTTTGTTTCATTCAATGATTGAGTTAAGCTTGAGGCATTGAATGAATAAGAGAAGCTCAAC
The DNA here is from genome assembly GCF_047496795.1 of Chiloscyllium punctatum. Lineage (NCBI taxonomy): Eukaryota > Metazoa > Chordata > Chondrichthyes > Orectolobiformes > Hemiscylliidae > Chiloscyllium > Chiloscyllium punctatum. The sequence goes on along the minus strand of NC_092742.1, from coordinate 107,317,256 downwards.
TCATTGAATCAATGAATAACGTTTGTTTCAATGAATGAATATAGTTAGTTTCATTCAATGAATGATTTTATCTGGTGATATTGAATGAAAGAGCGAAGCTGTGTTTATTGAATCACCTCGAGCAGTTTGTTTCAATTAATCAATCAAAAACGTTTGATTCATTGAAAGTACGATGGATTTTTCATACAACAATTGAACGACTACATTTTGTTTCTTCCAATGATTGAGTTAAGCTTGAGGCATTGAATGAATGAGAGAAGCTCAACTCATTGAATGAATGAATAACGTTTGTTTCATTGAATGAATGAATACAGTTTGTTTCTGTCAATGAATGTCTGACGCTGGAGACAATGAATGAAAGAGAGAAGTTCTAATCATTGAATCATCTTGTGCAGTTTGTTTCATTGAATCAATGAAAAACGTTTGATTCATTGAATGTATGTGTGAGGCTTAATTCAGCAATCGAACGAATACATTTTGTTTCTTACAATGTATGAGTTAAGCTTGAAGCAATGAATGAATGAGAGAAGCTCAACTCATTTAATCAATGAATAACGTTTGTTCATTGAATGAATGAATACAGTTTGTTTCTTTCAGTGACTGTATTAAGCTAGAGATATTGAATACAACAGAGGAGTTCTAATCATTGAATCATCTCGTGAAGTTTGTTTCATTGAATCAATGAAAAACGTCTGATTCATTGAATGTATGTTTGAGGCTTAATTCAACAATTGAACGAATACATTTTGTTTCTTACAATGAATGAGTTAAGTTGAGGCATTGAATGAATGAGAGAAGCGAAGCTATGAATAACGTTTGTTTCATTGAATGAACGAATGCAGTTTGTTTGAGTCAATGAATGTATGGAGCTGGACACATTGAATAAAAGAGAGAAGTTCTAATCATTGAATCAACTCTTGCAGTTAGTTTGATTCAATCAATGAAAAGCGTTTGAATCATTGAATGTATGTTTGAAGCTTAATTCAACAATTGAACGACTACATTTTGTTTCTTACAATGAATGATTTAAGCTTGAGGCATTGAAAGAATGAGAGAAGCTCAACTCATTGAATTAATGAATGACGTTTGTTTCATTGAATGAATACAGTTTGTTTCTTTCAACGAATGGTATGGCTGAAGACATTGAATGAAAGATCGGAGGTATGTTTATTGAATCATCTCGCGCAGTTTGTTTCATTGAATGTATGTTTGAAGCTTAATTCAACAATTGAACGACTACATTTTGTTTCTTACAATGAATGAGTTAAGCTTGAGCATTGACTGAATCAGAGAAGCTCAACTCATTGAATCAATGAATAACGTTTGTTTCAATGAACGAATACAGTTATTTTCTTTCAATGAATGATTTTATCTGGTGATATTAAATGAAAGAGCGGAGCCATGTTCATTGAATCACCTCGTGCAGGTTTTTGCACTGAATCAATGAATAACGTTAAATTCATTGAATGTACGATTGCAGTTTCATTCAACAATTGAATGAATACCGTATGTTTCTTTCAATGAATGAGTTAAGCTCGAGGCATTGAATGAATGAGAGCAGCTAACCCTAAACCTAAACCAAACCCTGACCCTAACCCTGACCCTAACAATAACACAACCCTAACCCTAACCCTAAGCCTAACGCTAACCCTAACCCTAACCCGAACACGAACGTTTCTTTCATTGAATGAATGAATGTGGTATGTTTCTTTCATTGACTGGATTAAGTTGGAGAAATTGAATGAAAGAGAGAAGGAATAATTATTGAATCATCTCGGGCAGTTTGTTTCATTGAATCAATGAAAAACGTTTGATTCATTGAATGTATGTTTGAGGCTTAATTCAACAATTGAACGAATACATTTTGTTTCTTACAAAGAATGAGTTAAGTTTGTTTCATTGAATCAATGAAAAACGTTTGATTCATTGAATGTATGTTTGAGGCTGAATTCAACAATTGAACGAATACATTTTGTTTCTTACAATGAATGAGTTAAGCTTGAGGCATTGAAGGAATGAGAGAAGCTCAACTCATTGAAGCAAAGAATAACGTTTGTATCATTGAATGATATAGTTTGTTTCTGTCAATGAATGTATTTGGCTGGAGACATTGAATGAAAGAGAGAAGCTATAATTATTGAATCATGTCGTGCAGTTTGTTTCATTGAATCAATCAAAAGCGTTTGAATCACTGAATGTATGTTTGAAGCTTAATTCAACAATTGAACGACTACGTTTTGTTTCTTAGAATGAATGAGTTAGTCTTGAGGCGTAGAAAGAATGAGAGAAACTCAACTCATTGAATCAATGAATAACGTTTGTATCATTGAATGATATAGTTTGTTTCTGTCAATGAATGTATTTGGCTGGAGACATTGAATGAAAGAGAGAAGCTATAATTATTGAATCATCTCGTGCACTTTGCTTGAATCAATGAATAACGTTTGATTCATTAAAAGTTTGATGGATGTTTCATTCAACAATTGGACGAATACGGTTTGTTTCATTCAATGATTGAGTTAAGCTTGAGGCATTGAATGAATAAGAGAAGCTCAACTCATTGAATCAATGAATAACGTTTGTTTCAATGAATGAATATAGTTAGTTTCATTCAATGAATGATTTTATCTGGTGATATTGAATGAAAGAGCGAAGCTGTGTTTATTGAATCACCTCGAGCAGTTTGTTTCAATTAATCAATCAAAAACGTTTGATTCATTGAAAGTACGATGGATTTTTCATACAACAATTGAACGACTACATTTTGTTTCTTCCAATGATTGAGTTAAGCTTGAGGCATTGAATGAATGAGAGAAGCTCAACTCATTGAATGAATGAATAACGTTTGTTTCATTGAATGAATGAATACAGTTTGTTTCTGTCAATGAATGTCTGACGCTGGAGACAATGAATGAAAGAGAGAAGTTCTAATCATTGAATCATCTTGTGCAGTTTGTTTCATTGAATCAATGAAAAACGTTTGATTCATTGAATGTATGTGTGAGGCTTAATTCAGCAATCGAACGAATACATTTTGTTTCTTACAATGAATGAGTTAAGTTGAGGCATTGAATGAATGAGAGAAGCGAAGCTATGAATAACGTTTGTTTCATTGAATGAACGAATGCAGTTTGTTTGAGTCAATGAATGTATGGAGCTGGACACATTGAATAAAAGAGAGAAGTTCTAATCATTGAATCAACTCTTGCAGTTAGTTTGATTCAATCAATGAAAAGCGTTTGAATCATTGAATGTATGTTTGAAGCTTAATTCAACAATTGAACGACTACATTTTGTTTCTTACAATGAATGATTTAAGCTTGAGGCATTGAAAGAATGAGAGAAGCTCAACTCATTGAATTAATGAATGACGTTTGTTTCATTGAATGAATACAGTTTGTTTCTTTCAACGAATGGTATGGCTGAAGACATTGAATGAAAGATCGGAGGTATGTTTATTGAATCATCTCGCGCAGTTTGTTTCATTGAATGTATGTTTGAAGCTTAATTCAACAATTGAACGACTACATTTTGTTTCTTACAATGAATGAGTTAAGCTTGAGCATTGACTGAATCAGAGAAGCTCAACTCATTGAATCAATGAATAACGTTTGTTTCAATGAACGAATACAGTTAGTTTCTTTCAATGAATGATTTTATCTGGTGATATTAAATGAAAGAGCGGAGCCATGTTCATTGAATCACCTCGTGCAGGTTTTTGCATTGAATCAATGAATAACGTTAAATTCATTGAATGTACGATTGCAGTTTCATTCAACAATTGAATGAATACCGTATGTTTCTTTCAATGAATGAGTTAAGCTCGAGGCATTGAATGAATGAGAGCAGCTAACCCTAAACCTAAACCAAACCCTGACCCTAACCCTGACCCTAACAATAACACAACCCTAACCCTAACCCTAAGCCTAACGCTAACCCTAACCCTAACCCGAACACGAACGTTTCTTTCATTGAATGAATGAATGTGGTATGTTTCTTTCATTGACTGGATTAAGTTGGAGAAATTGAATGAAAGAGAGAAGGAATAATTATTGAATCAACTCGGGCATTTTGTTTCATTGAATCAATGAAAAACGTTTGATTCATTGAATGTATGTTTGAGGCTTAATTCAACAATTGAACGAATACATTTTGTTTCTTACAAAGAATGAGTTAAGTTTGTTTCATTGAATCAATGAAAAACGTTTGATTCATTGAATGTATGTTTGAGGCTGAATTCAACAATTGAACGAATACATTTTGTTTCTTACAATGAATGAGTTAAGCTTGAGGCATTGAAGGAATGAGAGAAGCTCAACTCATTGAAGCAAAGAATAACGTTTGTATCATTGAATGATATAGTTTGTTTCTGTCCATGAATGTATTTGGCTGGAGACATTGAATGAAAGAGAGAAGCTATAATTATTGAATCATGTCGTGCAGTTTGTTTCATTGAATCAATCAAAAGCGTTTGAATCACTGAATGTATGTTTGAAGCTTAATTCAACAATTGAACGACTACGTTTTGTTTCTTAGAATGAATGAGTTAGTCTTGAGGCGTAGAAAGAATGAGAGAAACTCAACTCATTGAATCAATGAATAACGTTTGTATCATTGAATGATATAGTTTGTTTCTGTCCATGAATGTATTTGGCTGGAGACATTGAATGAAAGAGAGAAGCTATAATTATTGAATCATCTCGTGCACTTTGCTTGAATCAATGAATAACGTTTGATTCATTAAAAGTTTGATGGATGTTTCATTCAACAATTGGACGAATACGGTTTGTTTCATTCAATGATTGAGTTAAGCTTGAGGCATTGAATGAATAAGAGAAGCTCAACTCATTGAATCAATGAATAACGTTTGTTTCAATGAATGAATATAGTTAGTTTCATTCAATGAATGATTTTATCTGGTGATATTGAATGAAAGAGCGAAGCTGTGTTTATTGAATCACCTCGAGCAGTTTGTTTCATTTAATCAATCAAAAACGTTTGATTCATTGAAAGTACGATGGATTTTTCATACAACAATTGAACGACTACATTTTGTTTCTTCCAATGATTGAGTTAAGCTTGAGGCATTGAATGAATGAGAGAAGCTCAACTCATTGAATGAATGAATAACGTTTGTTTCATTGAATGAATGAATACAGTTTGTTTCTGTCAATGAATGTCTGACGCTGGAGAAAATGAATGAAAGAGAGAAGTTCTAATCATTGAATCATCTTGTGCAGTTTGTTTCATTGAATCAATGAAAAACGTTTGATTCATTGAATGCATGTTTGAGGCTTAATTCAACAATTGAACGAATACATTTTGTTTCTTACAATGAATGAGTTAAGTTGAGGCATTGAATGAATGAGAGAAGCGAAGCTATGAATAACGTTTGTTTCATTGAATGAACGAATGCAGTTTGTTTGAGTCAATGAATGTATGGAGCTGGACACATTGAATAAAAGAGAGAAGTTCTAATCATTGAATCAACTCTTGCAGTTAGTTTGATTCAATCAATGAAAAGCGTTTGAATCATTGAATGTATGTTTGAAGCTTAATTCAACAATTGAACGACTACATTTTGTTTCTTACAATGAATGATTTAAGCTTGAGGCATTGAAAGAATGAGAGAAGCTCAACTCATTGAATTAATGAATGACGTTTGTTTCATTGAATGAATACAGTTTGTTTCTTTCAACGAATGGTATGGCTGAAGACATTGAATGAAAGATCGGAGGTATGTTTATTGAATCATCTCGCGCAGTTTGTTTCATTGAATGTATGTTTGAAGCTTAATTCAACAATTGAACGACTACATTTTGTTTCTTACAATGAATGAGTTAAGCTTGAGCATTGACTGAATCAGAGAAGCTCAACTCATTGAATCAATGAATAACGTTTGTTTCAATGAACGAATACAGTTAGTTTCTTTCAATGAATGATTTTATCTGGTGATATTAAATGAAAGAGCGGAGCCATGTTCATTGAATCACCTCGTGCAGGTTTTTGCACTGAATCAATGAATAACGTTAAATTCATTGAATGTACGATTGCAGTTTCATTCAACAATTGAATGAATACCGTATGTTTCTTTCAATGAATGAGTTAAGCTCGAGGCATTGAATGAATGAGAGCAGCTAACCCTAAACCTAAACCAAACCCTGACCCTAACCCTGACCCTAACAATAACACAACCCTAACCCTAACCCTAAGCCTAACGCTAACCCTAACCCTAACCCGAACACGAACGTTTCTTTCATTGAATGAATGAATGTGGTATGTTTCTTTCATTGACTGGATTAAGTTGGAGAAATTGAATGAAAGAGAGAAGGAATAATTATTGAATCATCTCGGGCAGTTTGTTTCATTGAATCAATGAAAAACGTTTGATTCATTGAATGTATGTTTGAGGCTTAATTCAACAATTGAACGAATACATTTTGTTTCTTACAAAGAATGAGTTAAGTTTGTTTCATTGAATCAATGAAAAACGTTTGATTCATTGAATGTATGTTTGAGGCTGAATTCAACAATTGAACGAATACATTTTGTTTCTTACAATGAATGAGTTAAGCTTGAGGCATTGAAGGAATGAGAGAAGCTCAACTCATTGAAGCAAAGAATAACGTTTGTATCATTGAATGATATAGTTTGTTTCTGTCCATGAATGTATTTGGCTGGAGACATTGAATGAAAGAGAGAAGCTATAATTATTGAATCATGTCGTGCAGTTTGTTTCATTGAATCAATCAAAAGCGTTTGAATCACTGAATGTATGTTTGAAGCTTAATTCAACAATTGAACGACTACGTTTTGTTTCTTAGAATGAATGAGTTAGTCTTGAGGCGTAGAAAGAATGAGAGAAACTCAACTCATTGAATCAATGAATAACGTTTGTATCATTGAATGATATAGTTTGTTTCTGTCAATGAATGTATTTGGCTGGAGACATTGAATGAAAGAGAGAAGCTATAATTATTGAATCATCTCGTGCACTTTGCTTGAATCAATGAATAACGTTTGATTCATTAAAAGTTTGATGGATGTTTCATTCAACAATTGGACGAATACGGTTTGTTTCATTCAATGATTGAGTTAAGCTTGAGGCATTGAATGAATAAGAGAAGCTCAACTCATTGAATCAATGAATAACGTTTGTTTCAATGAATGAATATAGTTAGTTTCATTCAATGAATGATTTTATCTGGTGATATTGAATGAAAGAGCGAAGCTGTGTTTATTGAATCACCTCGAGCAGTTTGTTTCAATTAATCAATCAAAAACGTTTGATTCATTGAAAGTACGATGGATTTTTCATACAACAATTGAACGACTACATTTTGTTTCTTCCAATGATTGAGTTAAGCTTGAGGCATTGAATGAATGAGAGAAGCTCAACTCATTGAATGAATGAATAACGTTTGTTTCATTGAATGAATGAATACAGTTTGTTTCTGTCAATGAATGTCTGACGCTGGAGACAATGAATGAAAGAGAGAAGTTCTAATCATTGAATCATCTTGTGCAGTTTGTTTCATTGAATCAATGAAAAACGTTTGATTCATTGAATGTATGTTTGAGGCTTAATTCAACAATTGAACGAACACATTTTGTTTCTTACAATGAATGAGTTAAGTTGAGGCATTGAATGAATGAGAGAAGCGAAGCTATGAATAACGTTTGTTTCATTGAATGAACGAATGCAGTTTGTTTGAGTCAATGAATGTATGGAGCTGGACACATTGAATAAAAGAGAGAAGTTCTAATCATTGAATCAACTCTTGCAGTTTGTTTGATTCAATCAATGAAAAGCGTTTGAATCATTGAATGTATGTTTGAAGCTTAATTCAACAATTGAACGACTACATTTTGTTTCTTACAATGAATGATTTAAGCTTGAGGCATTGAAAGAATGAGAGAAGCTCAACTCATTGAATCAATGAATGACGTTTGTTTCATTGAATGAATACAGTTTGTTTCTTTCAACGAATGGTATGGCTGAAGACATTGAATGAAAGATCGGAGGTATGTTTATTGAATCATCTCGCGCAGTTTGTTTCATTGAATGTATGTTTGAAGCTTAATTCAACAATTGAACGACTACATTTTGTTTCTTACAATGAATGAGTTAAGCTTGAGCACTGAATGAATAAGAGAAGCTCAACTCATGGAATCAATGAATAACGTTTGTTTCAATGAATGAATACAGTTAGTTTCTTTCAATGAATGATTTTATCTGGTGATGTTAAATAAAAGAGCGGAGCCATGTTCATTGAATCACCTCGTGCAGGTTTTTGCATTGAATCAATGAATAACGTTAAATTCATTGAATGTACGATTGCAGTTTCATTCAACAATTGAATGAATACCGTATGTTTCTTTCAATGAATGAGTTAAGCTCGAGGCATTGAATGAATGAGAGCAGCTAACCCTAAACCTAAACGAAACCCTGACCTGTACCCTGACCCTAACCCTGACCCTAACAATAACACAACCCTAACCCTAACCCTAAGCCTAACGCTAACCCTAACCCTAACCCGAACACGAACGTTTCTTTCATTGAATGAATGAATGTGGTATGTTTCTTTCATTGAATGGATTAAGTTGGAGAAATTGAATGAAAGAGAGAAGGAATAATTATTGAATCATCTCGGGCAGTTTGTTTCATTGAATCAATGAAAAACGTTAGATTCATTGAATGTATGTTTGAGGCTTAATTCAACAATTGAACGAATACATTTTGTTTCTTACAAAGAATGAGTTAAGTTTGTTTCATTGAATCAATGAAAAACGTTTGATTCATTGAATGTATGTTTGAGGCTGAATTCAACAATTGAACGAATACATTTTGTTTCTTACAATGAATGAGTTAAGCTTGAGGCATTGAAGGAATGAGAGAAGCTCAACTCATTGAAGCAATGAATAACGTTTGTATCATTGAATGATATAGTTTGTTTCTGTCAATGAATGTATTTGGCTGGAGACATTGAATGAAATAGAGAAGCTATAATTATTGAATCATCTCGTGCAGTTTGTTTCATTGAATCAATCAAAAGCGTTTGAATCACTGAATGTATGTTTGAAGCTTAATTCAACAATTGAACGACTACGTTTTGTTTCTTAGAATGAATGAGTTAGTCTTGAGGCGTTGAAAGAATGAGAGAAACTCAACTCATTGAATCAATGAATAACGTTTGTATCATTGAATGATATAGTTTGTTTCTGTCAATGAATGTATTTGGCTGGAGACATTGAATGGATGAGAGAAGCTATAATTATTGAATCATCTCGTGCAGTTTGTTTGAATCAATGAATAACGTTTGATTCATTAAAAGTATGATGGATGTTTCATTCAACAATTGGACGAAAACGGTTTGTTTCATTCAATGATTGAGTTAAGCTTGAGGCATTGAATGAATAAGAGAAGCTCAACTCATTGAATCACTGAATAACGTTTGTTTCAATCAATGAATATAGTTAGTTTCATTCAATGAATGATTTTATCTGGTGATATTGAATGAAAGAGCGAAGCTGTGTTTATTGAATCACCTCGTGCAGTTTGTTTCATTTAATCAAACAACAACGTTTGATTCATTGAAAGTACGATGGATGTTTCATACAACAATTGAACGACTACATTTTGTTTCTTCCAATGATTGAGTTAAGCTTGAGGCATTGAATGAATGAGAGAAGCTCAACTCATTGAATGAATGAATAACGTTTGTTTCATTGAATGAATGAATACAGTTTGTTTCTGTCAATGAATGTCTGACGCTGGAGACAATGAATGAAAGAGGGAAGTTCTAATCATTGAATTATCTCGTGCAGTTTGTTTCATTGAATCAATGAAAAACGTTTGATTCATTGAATGTATGTTTGAGGCTTAATTCAAAAATTGAACGAATACATTTTGTTTCTTACAATGAATGAGTTAAGTTGAGGCATTGAATGAATGAGAGAAGCGAAGATATGAATAACGTTTGTTTCATTGAATGAACGAATGCAGTTTGTTTGAGTCAATGAATGTATGGAGCTGGACACATTGAATAAAAGAGAGAAGTTCTAATCATTGAATCAACTCTTGCAGTTAGTTTGATTCAATCAATGAAAAGCGTTTGAATCATTGAATGTATGTTCGAAGCTTAATTCAACAATTGAACGACTACATTCTGTTTCTTACAATGAATGATATAAGCTTGAGGCATTGAAAGAATGAGAGAAGCTCAACTCATTGAATTAATGAATGACGTTTGTTTCATTGAATGAATACAGTTTGTTTCTTTCAACGAATGATATGGTTGAAGACATTGAATGAAAGATCGGAGGTATGTTTATTGAATCATCTCTCGCAGTTTGTTTCATTGAATGTATGTTTGAAGCTTAATTCAACAATTGATCGACTACATTTTGTTTCTTACACTGAATGAGTAAAGCTTGAGGCATTCAATGAATGAGAGAAGCTCAACTCATTGAATGAATGAATACAGTTTGTTTCTGTAAATGAATGTCTGACGCTGGAGACAATGAATGAAAGAGAGAAGTTCTAATCATTGAATCATCTCGTACAGATTGTTTCATTGAATCAATGAAAAACGTTTCATTCATTGAATGTATGTTTGAGGCATAATTCAGCAATCGAACGAATACATTTTGTTTCTTACAAAGAACGAGTTAAGTTTGTTTCATTGAATCAATGAAAAACGTTTCATTCATTGAATGTATGTTTGAGGCTTAATTCAGCAAACGAACGAATTTGAGGCCTAACCCTAACACTAACCCTAACCCTAACTCTAAACCTAATGCTAACACTAACCCTAACCCGAACACGAACGTTTCGTACATTGAATGAATGAATATGGTATATTTCTTTCATTGAATGGATTTACCAGGAGAAATTGAATGAAAGAGAGAAGGAATAATTATTGAATCATCTCGGGCAGTTTGTTTCATTGAATCAATGAATAACGTTTGATTCATTGAAAGTATGATGGATGTTTCATACAACAATTGAACGAATACGGTTTGTTTCTTTCACTGATTGAGTGAAGCTTGAGGCATTTAATGAATGAGAGAAGCTCAACTCATTGAATCAATGAATAACGTTTGTTTCCTTGAATGAATGAATACAGTTTGTTTCTGTCAATAAATGTCTGACGCTGGAGACATTGAATGAAAGAGAGAAGTTCCAATCATTGAATCATCTCGTGCAGATTGTTTCATTGAATCAATGAAAACGTTTGATTCATTGAATGTATGTTTGAGGCTTAATTCAACAATTGAACGAATACATTTTGTTTCTTACAAAGAATGAGTTAAGTTTGTTTCATTGAATCAATGAAAAACGTTTGATTCATTGAATGTATGTTTGAAACTGAATTCAATAATTGAACGAATGCATTTTGTTTCTTACAATGAATGAGTTAAGCGTGAGGCATTGAAGGAATGAGAGAAGCTCAACTCATTGAATGAATAAATAACGTTTGTTTCATTGAATGAATGAATACAGTTTGTTTCTGTCAATGAATGTCTGACGCTGGAGACAATGAATGAAAGAGAGAAGTTCTAATCATTGAATCATCTCGTGCAGTTTGTGTCATTGAATCAGTGAAAAACGTTTCATTCATTGAATGTATATTTGTGGCTTAATTCAGCAATCGAACGAATACATTTTGTTTCTTACAAAGAATGAGTTAAGTTTGTTTCATTGAATCAATGAAAAACGTTTCATTCATTGAATGTATGTTTGAGGCTTAATTCAGCAATCGAACGAATACATTTTGTTTCTGACAATGTATGAGTTAAGCTTGAAGCATTGAATGAATGAGAGAAGCTCAACTCATTAAATCAATGAATAACGTTTGTTCATTGAATGAATGAATACAGTTTGTTTCTTTCAGTGACTGTATTAAGCTAGAGATATTGAATACAACAGAGGAGTTCTAATCATTGAATCATCTCGTGAAGTTTGTTTCATTGAATCAATGAAAAACGTTTGATTCATTGAATGTATGTTTGAGGCTTAATTCAACAATTGAACGAACACATTTTGTTTCTTACAATGAATGAGTTAAGTTGAGGCATTGAATGAATGAGAGAAGCGAAGCTATGAATAACGTTTGTTTCATTGAATGAACGAATGCAGTTTGTTTGAGTCAATGAATGTATGGAGCTGGACACATTGAATAAAAGAGAGAAGTTCTAATCATTGAATCAACTCTTGCAGTTTGTTTGATTCAATCAATGAAAAGCGTTTGAATCATTGAATGTATGTTTGAAGCTTAATTCAACAATTGAACGACTACATTTTGTTTCTTACAATGAATGATTTAAGCTTGAGGCATTGAAAGAATGAGAGAAGCTCAACTCATTGAATCAATGAATGACGTTTGTTTCATTGAATGAATACAGTTTGTTTCTTTCAACGAATGGTATGGCTGAAGACATTGAATGAAAGATCGGAGGTATGTTTATTGAATCATCTCGCGCAGTTTGTTTCATTGAATGTATGTTTGAAGCTTAATTCAACAATTGAACGACTACATTTTGTTTCTTACAATGAATGAGTTAAGCTTGAGCACTGAATGAATAAGAGAAGCTCAACTCATGGAATCAATGAATAACGTTTGTTTCAATGAATGAATACAGTTAGTTTCTTTCAATGAATGATTTTATCTGGTGATGTTAAATAAAAGAGCGGAGCCATGTTCATTGAATCACCTCGTGCAGGTTTTTGCATTGAATCAATGAATAACGTTAAATTCATTGAATGTACGATTGCAGTTTCATTCAACAATTGAATGAATACCGTATGTTTCTTTCAATGAATGAGTTAAGCTCGAGGCATTGAATGAATGAGAGCAGCTAACCCTAAACCTAAACGAAACCCTGACCTGTACCCTGACCCTAACCCTGACCCTAACAATAACACAACCCTAACCCTAACCCTAAGCCTAACGCTAACCCTAACCCTAACCCGAACACGAACGTTTCTTTCATTGAATGAATGAATGTGGTATGTTTCTTTCATTGAATGGATTAAGTTGGAGAAATTGAATGAAAGAGAGAAGGAATAATTATTGAATCATCTCGGGCAGTTTGTTTCATTGAATCAATGAAAAACGTTAGATTCATTGAATGTATGTTTGAGGCTTAATTCAACAATTGAACGAATACATTTTGTTTCTTACAAAGAATGAGTTAAGTTTGTTTCATTGAATCAATGAAAAACGTTTGATTCATTGAATGTATGTTTGAGGCTGAATTCAACAATTGAACGAATACATTTTGTTTCTTACAATGAATGAGTTAAGCTTGAGGCATTGAAGGAATGAGAGAAGCTGAACTCATTGAAGCAATGAATAACGTTTGTATCATTGAATGATATAGTTTGTTTCTGTCCATGAATGTATTTGGCTGGAGACATTGAATGAAAGAGAGAAGCTATAATTATTGAATCATGTCGTGCAGTTTGTTTCATTGAATCAATCAAAAGCGTTTGAATCACTGAATGTATGTTTGAAGCTTAATTCAACAATTGAACGACTACGTTTTGTTTCTTAGAATGAATGAGTTAGTCTTGAGGCGTAGAAAGAATGAGAGAAACTCAACTCATTGAATCAATGAATAACGTTTGTATCATTGAATGATATAGTTTGTTTCTGTCAATGAATGTATTTGGCTGGAGACATTGAATGAAAGAGAGAAGTTCTAATCATTGAATCATCTTGTGCAGTTTGTTTCATTGAATCAATGAAAAACGTTTCATTCATTGAATGTATGTTTGAGGCTTAATTCAGCAATCGAACGAATACATTTTGTTTCTTACAAAGAATGAGTTAAGTTTGTTTCATTGAATCAATGAAAAACGTTTCATGCATTGAATGTATGTTTGAGGCTTAATTCAGCAATCGAACGAATACATTTTGTTTCTTAAAATGTATGAGTTAAGCTTGAAGCATTGAATGAATGAGAGAAGCTCAACTCATTTAATCAATGAATAACGTTTGTTCATTGAATGAATGAATACAGTTTGTTTCTTTCAGTGACTGTATTAAGCTAGAGATATTGAATACAACAGAGGAGTTCTAATCATTGAATCATCTCGTGAAGTTTGTTTCATTGAATCAATGAAAAACGTTTGATTCATTGAATGTATGTTTGAGGCTTAATTCAACAATTGAACGGATACATTTTGTTTCTTACAAAGAATGAGTTAAGTTTGTTTCATTGAATCAATGAAAAACGTTTGATTCATTGAATGTATGTTTGAGGCTGAATTCAACAATTGAACGAATACATTTTGTTTCTTACAATGAATGAGTTAAGCTTGAGGCATTGAAGGAATGAGAGAAGCTCAACTCATTGAAGCAATGAATAACGTTTGTATCATTGAATGATATAGTTTGTTTCTGTCAATGAATGTATTTGGCTGGAGACATTGAATGAAAGAGAGAAGCTATAATTATTGAATCATCTCGTGCAGTTTGTTTCATTGAATCAATCAAAAGCGTTTGAATCATTGAATGTATGTTTGAAGCTTAATTCAACAATTGAACGACTACGTTTTGTTTCTTAGAATGAATGAGTTAGTCTTGAGGCGTTGAAAGAATGAGAGAAACTCAACTCATTGAATCAATGAATAACGTTTGTATCATTGAATGATATAGTTTGTTTCTGTCAATGAATGTATTTGGCTGGAGACATTGAATGAAAGAGAGAAGCTATAATTATTGAATCATCTCGTGTAGTTTGTTTGAATCAATGAATAACGTTTGATTCATTAAAAGTATGATGGATGTTTCATTCAACAATTGGACGAATACGGTTTGTTTCATTCAATGATTGAGTTAAGCTTGAGGCATTGAATGAATAAGAGAAGCTCAACTCATTGAATCAATGAATAACGTTTGTTTCAATGAATGAATATAGTTAGTTTCATTCAATGAATGATTTTATCTGGTGATATTGAATGAAAGAGCGAAGCTGTGTTTATTGAATCACCTCGTGCAGTTTGTTTCATTTAATCAATCAACAACGTTTGATTCATTGAAAGTACGATGGATTTTTCATACAACAATTGAACGACTACATTTTGTTTCTTCCAATGATTGAGTTAAGCTTGAGGCATTGAATGAATGAGAGAAGCTCAACTCATTGAATGAATGAATAACGTTTGTTTCATTGAATGAATGAACACAGTTTGTTTCTGTCAATGAATGTCTGACGCTGGAGACAATGAATGAAAGAGAGAAGTTCTAATCATTGAATCATCTCGTGCAGTTTGTTTCATTGAATCAATGAAAAACGTTTCATTCATTGAATGTATGTTTGAGGCTTAATTCAGCAATCGAACGAATACATTTTGTTTCTTACAAAGAATGAGTTAAGTTTGTTTCATTGAATCAATGAAAAACGTTTCATTCATTGAATGTATGTTTGAGGCTTAATTCAGCAATCGAACGAATACATTTTGTTTCTTACAATGTATGAGTTAAGCTTGAAGCATTGAATGAATGAGAGAAGCTCAACTCATTTAATCAATGAATAACGTTTGTTCATTGAATGAATGAATACAGTTTGTTTCTTTCAGTGACTGTATTAAGCTAGAGATATTGAATACAACAGAGGAGTTCTAATCATTGAATCATCTCGTGAAGTTTGTTTCATTGAATCAATGAAAAACGTCTGATTCATTGAATGTATGTTTGAGGCTTAATTCAAAAATTGAACGAATACATTTTGTTTCTTACAATGAATGAGTTAAGTTGAGGGATTGAATGAATGAGAGAAGCGAAGCTATGAATAACGTTTGTTTCATTGAATGAACGAATGCAGTTTGTTTGAGTCAATGAATGTATGGAGCTGAACACATTGAATAAAAGAGAGAAGTTCTAATCATTGAATCAACTCTTGCAGTTTGTTTGATTCAATCAATGAAAAGCGTTTGAATCATTGAATGTATGTTTGAAGCTTAATTCAACAATTGAACGACTACATTTTGTTTCTTACAATGAATGATTTAAGCTTGAGGCATTGAAAGAATGAGAGAAGCTCAACTCATTGAATCAATGAATGACGTTTGTTTCATTGAATGAATACAGTTTGTTTCTTTCAACGAATGGTATGGCTGAAGACATTGAATGAAAGATCGGAGGTATGTTTATTGAATCATCTCGCGCAGTTTGTTTCATTGAATGTATGTTTGAAGCTTAATTCAACAATTGAACGACTACATTTTGTTTCTTACAATGAATGAGTTAAGCTTGAGCATTGAATGAATAAGAGAAGCTCAACTCATTGAATCAATGAATAACGTTTGATTCAATGAATGAATACAGTTAGTTTCTTTCAATGAATGATTTTATCTGGTGATGTTAAATAAAAGAGCGGAGCCATGTTCATTGAATCACCTCGTGCAGGTTTTTGCATTGAATCAATGAATAACGTTAAATTCATTGAATGTACGATTGCAGTTTCATTCAACAATTGAATGAATACCGTATGTTTCTTTCAATGAATGAGTTAAGCTCGAGGCATTGAATGAATGAGAGCAGCTAACCCTAAACCTAAACCAAACCCTGACCTGTACCCTGACCCTAACCCTGACCCTAACCATAACACAACCCTAGCCCTAACGCTAAGCCTAACGCTAACCCTAACCCGAACACGAACACGAACGTTTCTTTCATTGAATGAATGAATATGGTATGTTTCTTTCATTGAATGGATTAAGTTGGAGAAATTGAATGAAAGAGAGAAGGAATAATTATTGAATCATCTCGGGCAGTTTGTTTCATTGAATCAATGAAAAACGTTTGATTCATTGAATGTATGTTTGAGGCTTAATTCAACAATTGAACGGATACATTTTGTTTCTTACAAAGAATGAGTTAAGTTTGTTTCATTGAATCAATGAAAAACGTTTGATTCATTGAATGTATGTTTGAGGCTGAATTCAACAATTGAACGAATACATTTTGTTTCTTACAATGAATGAGTTAAGCTTGAGGCATTGAAGGAATGAGAGAAGCTCAACTCATTGAAGCAATGAATAACGTTTGTATCATTGAATGATATAGTTTGTTTCTGTCAATGAATGTATTTGGCTGGAGACATTGAATGAAAGAGAGAAGCTATAATTATTGAATCATCTCGTGCAGTTTGTTTCATTGAATCAATCAAAAGCGTTTGAATCACTGAATGTATGTTTGAAGCTTAATTCAACAATTGAACGACTACGTTTTGTTTCTTAGAATGAATGAGTTAGTCTTGAGGCGTTGAAAGAATGAGAGAAACTCAACTCATTGAAGCAATGAATAACGTTTGTATCATTGAATGATATAGTTTGTTTCTGTCAATGAATGTATTTGGCTGGAGACATTGAATGAAAGAGAGAAGCTATAATTATTGAATCATCTCGTGTAGTTTGTTTGAATCAATGAATAACGTTTGATTCATTAAAAGTATGATGGATGTTTCATTCAACAATTGGACGAAAACGGTTTGTTTCATTCAATGATTGAGTTAAGCTTGAGGCATTGAATGAATAAGAGAAGCTCAACTCATTGAATCACTGAATAACGTTTGTTTCAATCAATGAATATAGTTAGTTTCATTCAATGAATGATTTTATCTGGTGATATTGAATGAAAGAGCGAAGCTGTGTTTATTGAATCACCTCGTGCAGTTTGTTTCATTTAATCAAACAACAACGTTTGATTCATTGAAAGTACGATGGATGTTTCATACAACAATTGAACGACTACATTTTGTTTCTTCCAATGATTGAGTTAAGCTTGAGGCATTGAATGAATGAGAGAAGCTCAACTCATTGAATGAATGAATAACGTTTGTTTCATTGAATGAATGAATACAGTTTGTTTCTGTCAATGAATGTCTGACGCTGGAGACAATGAATGAAAGAGAGAAGTTCTAATCATTGAATTATCTCGTGCAGTTTGTTTCATTGAATCAATGAAAAACGTTTGATTCATTGAATGTATGTTTGAGGCTTAATTCAAAAATTGAACGAATACATTTTGTTTCTTACAATGAATGAGTTAAGTTGAGGCATTGAATGAATGAGAGAAGCGAAGCTATGAATAACGTTTGTTTCATTGAATGAACGAATGCAGTTTGTTTGAGTCAATGAATGTATGGAGCTGGACACATTGAATAAAAGAGAGAAGTTCTAATCATTGAATCAACTCTTGCAGTTAGTTTGATTCAATCAATGAAAAGCGTTTGAATCATTGAATGTATGTTCGAAGCTTAATTCAACAATTGAACGACTACATTCTGTTTCTTACAATGAATGATATAAGCTTGAGGCATTGAAAGAATGAGAGAAGCTCAACTCATTGAATTAATGAATGACGTTTGTTTCATTGAATGAATACAGTTTGTTTCTTTCAACGAATGATATGGTTGAAGACATTGAATGAAAGATCGGAGGTATGTTTATTGAATCATCTCTCGCAGTTTGTTTCATTGAATGTATGTTTGAAGCTTAATTCAACAATTGATCGA
This sequence comes from Chiloscyllium punctatum, assembly GCF_047496795.1. NCBI lineage: Eukaryota > Metazoa > Chordata > Chondrichthyes > Orectolobiformes > Hemiscylliidae > Chiloscyllium > Chiloscyllium punctatum. Next base: position 107,298,728 of record NC_092742.1, on the reverse strand, counting down.
CTACATTTTGTTTCTTACACTGAATGAGTAAAGCTTGAGGCATTCAATGAATGAGAGAAGCTCAACTCATTGAATGAATGAATACAGTTTGTTTCTGTAAATGAATGTCTGACGCTGGAGACAATGAATGAAAGAGAGAAGTTCTAATCATTGAATCATCTCGTACAGATTGTTTCATTGAATCAATGAAAAACGTTTCATTCATTGAATGTATGTTTGAGGCATAATTCAGCAATCGAACGAATACATTTTGTTTCTTACAAAGAACGAGTTAAGTTTGTTTCATTGAATCAATGAAAAACGTTTCATTCATTGAATGTATGTTTGAGGCTTAATTCAGCAAACGAACGAATTTGAGGCCTAACCCTAACACTAACCCTAACCCTAACTCTAAACCTAATGCTAACACTAACCCTAACCCGAACACGAACGTTTCGTACATTGAATGAATGAATATGGTATATTTCTTTCATTGAATGGATTTACCAGGAGAAATTGAATGAAAGAGAGAAGGAATAATTATTGAATCATCTCGGGCAGTTTGTTTCATTGAATCAATGAATAACGTTTGATTCATTGAAAGTATGATGGATGTTTCATACAACAATTGAACGAATACGGTTTGTTTCTTTCACTGATTGAGTGAAGCTTGAGGCATTTAATGAATGAGAGAAGCTCAACTCATTGAATCAATGAATAACGTTTGTTTCCTTGAATGAATGAATACAGTTTGTTTCTGTCAATAAATGTCTGACGCTGGAGACATTGAATGAAAGAGAGAAGTTCCAATCATTGAATCATCTCGTGCAGATTGTTTCATTGAATCAATGAAAACGTTTGATTCATTGAATGTATGTTTGAGGCTTAATTCAACAATTGAACGAATACATTTTGTTTCTTACAAAGAATGAGTTAAGTTTGTTTCATTGAATCAATGAAAAACGTTTGATTCATTGAATGTATGTTTGAAACTGAATTCAATAATTGAACGAATGCATTTTGTTTCTTACAATGAATGAGTTAAGCGTGAGGCATTGAAGGAATGAGAGAAGCTCAACTCATTGAATGAATAAATAACGTTTGTTTCATTGAATGAATGAATACAGTTTGTTTCTGTCAATGAATGTCTGACGCTGGAGACAATGAATGAAAGAGAGAAGTTCTAATCATTGAATCATCTCGTGCAGTTTGTGTCATTGAATCAGTGAAAAACGTTTCATTCATTGAATGTATATTTGTGGCTTAATTCAGCAATCGAACGAATACATTTTGTTTCTTACAAAGAATGAGTTAAGTTTGTTTCATTGAATCAATGAAAAACGTTTCATTCATTGAATGTATGTTTGAGGCTTAATTCAGCAATCGAACGAATACATTTTGTTTCTGACAATGTATGAGTTAAGCTTGAAGCATTGAATGAATGAGAGAAGCTCAACTCATTAAATCAATGAATAACGTTTGTTCATTGAATGAATGAATACAGTTTGTTTCTTTCAGTGACTGTATTAAGCTAGAGATATTGAATACAACAGAGGAGTTCTAATCATTGAATCATCTCGTGAAGTTTGTTTCATTGAATCAATGAAAAACGTTTGATTCATTGAATGTATGTTTGAGGCTTAATTCAACAATTGAACGAACACATTTTGTTTCTTACAATGAATGAGTTAAGTTGAGGCATTGAAAGAATGAGAGAAGCTCAACTCATTGAATTAATGATGACGTTTGTTTCATTGAATGAATACAGTTTGTTTCTTTCAACGAATGGTATGGCTGAAGACATTGAATGAAAGATCGGAGGTATGTTTATTGAATCATCTCGCGCAGTTTGTTTCATTGAATGTATGTTTGAAGCTTAATTCAACAATTGAACGACTACATTTTGTTTCTTACAATGAATGATTTAAGCTTGAGGCATTGAAAGAATGAGAGAAGCTCAACTCATTGAATCAATGAATGACGTTTGTTTCATTGAATGAATACAGTTTGTTTCTTTCAACGAATGGTATGGCTGAAGACATTGAATGAAAGATCGGAGGTATGTTTATTGAATCATCTCGCGCAGTTTGTTTCATTGAATGTATGTTTGAAGCTTAATTCAACAATTGAACGACTACATTTTGTTTCTTACAATGAATGAGTTAAGCTTGAGCACTGAATGAATAAGAGAAGCTCAACTCATGGAATCAATGAATAACGTTTGTTTCAATGAATGAATACAGTTAGTTTCTTTCAATGAATGATTTTATCTGGTGATGTTAAATAAAAGAGCGGAGCCATGTTCATTGAATCACCTCGTGCAGGTTTTTGCATTGAATCAATGAATAACGTTAAATTCATTGAATGTACGATTGCAGTTTCATTCAACAATTGAATGAATACCGTATGTTTCTTTCAATGAATGAGTTAAGCTCGAGGCATTGAATGAATGAGAGCAGCTAACCCTAAACCTAAACGAAACCCTGACCTGTACCCTGACCCTAACCCTGACCCTAACAATAACACAACCCTAACCCTAACCCTAAGCCTAACGCTAACCCTAACCCTAACCCGAACACGAACGTTTCTTTCATTGAATGAATGAATGTGGTATGTTTCTTTCATTGAATGGATTAAGTTGGAGAAATTGAATGAAAGAGAGAAGGAATAATTATTGAATCATCTCGGGCAGTTTGTTTCATTGAATCAATGAAAAACGTTAGATTCATTGAATGTATGTTTGAGGCTTAATTCAACAATTGAACGAATACATTTTGTTTCTTACAAAGAATGAGTTAAGTTTGTTTCATTGAATCAATGAAAAACGTTTGATTCATTGAATGTATGTTTGAGGCTGAATTCAACAATTGAACGAATACATTTTGTTTCTTACAATGAATGAGTTAAGCTTGAGGCATTGAAGGAATGAGAGAAGCTCAACTCATTGAAGCAATGAATAACGTTTGTATCATTGAATGATATAGTTTGTTTCTGTCCATGAATGTATTTGGCTGGAGACATTGAATGAAAGAGAGAAGCTATAATTATTGAATCATGTCGTGCAGTTTGTTTCATTGAATCAATCAAAAGCGTTTGAATCACTGAATGTATGTTTGAAGCTTAATTCAACAATTGAACGACTACGTTTTGTTTCTTAGAATGAATGAGTTAGTCTTGAGGCGTAGAAAGAATGAGAGAAACTCAACTCATTGAATCAATGAATAACGTTTGTATCATTGAATGATATAGTTTGTTTCTGTCAATGAATGTATTTGGCTGGAGACATTGAATGAAAGAGAGAAGTTCTAATCATTGAATCATCTTGTGCAGTTTGTTTCATTGAATCAATGAAAAACGTTTCATTCATTGAATGTATGTTTGAGGCTTAATTCAGCAATCGAACGAATACATTTTGTTTCTTACAAAGAATGAGTTAAGTTTGTTTCATTGAATCAATGAAAAACGTTTCATGCATTGAATGTATGTTTGAGGCTTAATTCAGCAATCGAACGAATACATTTTGTTTCTTAAAATGTATGAGTTAAGCTTGAAGCATTGAATGAATGAGAGAAGCTCAACTCATTTAATCAATGAATAACGTTTGTTCATTGAATGAATGAATACAGTTTGTTTCTTTCAGTGACTGTATTAAGCTAGAGATATTGAATACAACAGAGGAGTTCTAATCATTGAATCATCTCGTGAAGTTTGTTTCATTGAATCAATGAAAAACGTTTGATTCATTGAATGTATGTTTGAGGCTTAATTCAACAATTGAACGAATACATTTTGTTTCTTACAATGAATGAGTTAAGTTGAGGCATTGAATGAATGAGAGAAGCGAAGCTATGAATAACGTTTGTTTCATTGAATGAACGAATGCAGTTTGTTTGAGTCAATGAATGTATGGAGCTGGACACATTGAATAAAAGAGAGAAGTTCTAATCATTGAATCAACTCTTGCAGTTTGTTTGATTCAATCAATGAAAAGCGTTTGAATCATTGAATGTATGTTTGAAGCTCAATTCAACAATTGAACGACTACATTTTGTTTCTTACAATGAATGATTTAAGCTTGAGGCATTGAAAGAATGAGAGAAGCTCAACTCATTGAATTAATGAATGACGTTTGTTTCATTGAATGAATACAGTTTGTTTCTTTCAACGAATGGTATGGCTGAAGACATTGAATGAAAGATCGGAGGTATGTTTATTGAATCATCTCGCGCAGTTTGTTTCATTGAATGTATGTTTGAAGCTTAATTCAACAATTGAACGACTACATTTTGTTTCTTACAATGAATGAGTTAAGCTTGAGCATTGAATGAATAAGAGAAGCTCAACTCATTGAATCAATGAATAACGTTTGTTTCAATGAATGAATACAGTTAGTTTCTTTCAATGAATGATTTTATCTGGTGATATTAAATGAAAGAGCGGAGCCATGTTCATTGAATCACCTCGTGCAGGTTTTTGCACTGAATCAATGAATAACGTTAAATTCATTGAATGTACGATTGCAGTTTCATTCAACAATTGAATGAATACCGTATGTTTCTTTCAATGAATGAGTTATGCTCAAGGCATTGAATGAATGAGAGCAGCTAACCCTCAACCTAAACCTAACCCTGACCCTAATCCTGACCCTAACAATAACACAACCCTAACCCTAACCCTAAGCCTAACGCTAACCCTAACCCGAACACGAACACGAACGTTTCTTTCATTGAATGAATGAATATGGTATGTTTCTTTCATTGACTGGATTAAGTTGGAGAAATTGAATGAAAGAGAGAAGGAATAATTATTGAATCATCTCGGGCAGTTTGTTTCATTGAATCAATGAAAAACGTTAGATTCATTGAATGTATGTTTGAGGCTTAATTCAACAATTGAACGAATACATTTTGTTTCTTACAAAGAATGAGTTAAGTTTGTTTCATTGAATCAATGAAAAACGTTTGATTCATTGAATGTATGTTTGAGGCTGAATTCAACAATTGAACGAATACATTTTGTTTCTTACAATGAATAAGTTAAGCTTGAGGCATTGAAGGAATGAGAGAAGCTCAACTCATTGAAGCAGTGAATAACGTTTGTATCATTGAATGATATAGTTTGTTTCTGTCAATGAATGTATTTGGCTGGAGACATTGAATGAAAGAGAGAAGCTATAATTATTGAATCATGTCGTGCAGTTTGTTTCATTGAATCAATCAAAAGCGTTTGAATCACTGAATGTATGTTTGAAGCTTAATTCAACAATTGAACGACTACGTTTTGTTTCTTAGAATGAATGAGTTAGTCTTGAGGCGTAGAAAGAATGAGAGAAACTCAACTCATTGAATCAATGAATAACGTTTGTATCATTGAATGATATAGTTTGTTTCTGTCAATGAATGTATTTGGCTGGAGACATTGAATGAAAGAGAGAAGCTATAATTATTGAATCATCTCGTGCACTTTGCTTGAATCAATGAATAACGTTTGATTCATTAAAAGTTTGATAGATGTTTCATTCAACAATTGAACGAATACGGTTTGTTTCATTCAATGATTGAGTTAAGCTTGAGGCATTGAATGAATAAGAGAAGCTCAACTCATTGAATCAATGAATAACGTTTGTTTCAATGAATGAATATAGTTAGTTTCATTCAATGAATGATTTTATCTGGTGATATTGAATGAAAGAGCGAAGCTGTGTTTATTGATTCACCTCGAGCAGTTTGTTTAAATTTATCAATCAACAACGTTTGATTCATTGAAAGTACGATGGATTTTTCATACAACAATTGAACGACTACATTTTGTTTCTTCCAATGATTGAGTTAATCTTGAGGCATTGAATGAATGAGAGAAGCTCAACTCATTGAATGAATGAATAACGTTTGTTTCATTGAATGAATGAATACAGTTTGTTTCTGTCAATGAATGTCTGACGCTGGAGACAATGAATGAAAGAGAGAAGTTCTATTCATTGAATCATCTTGTGCAGTTTGTTTCATTGAATAAATGAAAAACGTTTCATTCATTGAATGTATGTTTGAGGCTTAATTCAGCAATCGAACGAATACATTTTGTTTCTTACAAAGAATGAGTTAAGTTTGTTTCATTGAATCAATGAAAAACGTTTCATTCATTGAATGTATGTCTGAGGCTTAATTCAGCAATCGAACGAATACATTTTGTTTCTTACAATGTATGAGTTAAGCTTGAAGCATTGAATGAATGAGAGAAGCTCAACTCATTTAATCAATGAATAACGTTTGTTCATTGAATGAATGAATACAGTTTGTTTCTTTCAGTGACTGTATTAAGCTAGAGATATTGAATACAACAGAGGAGTTCTAATCATTGAATCATCTCGTGAAGTTTGTTTCATTGAATCAATGAAAAACGTTTGATTCATTGAATGTATGTTTGAGGCTTAATTCAACAATTGAACGAATACATTTTGTTTCTTACAATGAATGAGTTAAGTTGAGGCATTGAATGAATGAGAGAAGCGAAGCTATGAATAACGTTTGTTTCATTGAATGAACGAATGCAGTTTGTTTGAGTCAATGAATGTATGGAGCTGGACACATTGAATAAAAGAGAGAAGTTCTAATCATTGAATCAACTCTTGCAGTTTGTTTGATTCAATCAATGAAAAGCGTTTGAATCATTGAATGTATGTTTGAAGCTTAATTCAACAATTGAACGACTACATTTTGTTTCTTACAATGAATGATTTAAGCTTGAGGCATTGAAAGAATGAGAGAAGCTCAACTCATTGAATTAATGAATGACGTTTGTTTCATTGAATGAATACAGTTTGTTTCTTTCAACGAATGGTATGGCTGAAGACATTGAATGAAAGATCGGAGGTATGTTTATTGAATCATCTCGCGCAGTTTGTTTCATTGAATGTATGTTTGAAGCTTAATTCAACAATTGAACGACTACATTTTGTTTCTTACAATGAATGAGTTAAGCTTGAGCATTGAATGAATAAGAGAAGCTCAACTCATTGAATCAATGAATAACGTTTGTTTCAATGAATGAATACAGTTAGTTTCTTTCAATGAATGATTTTATCTGGTGATATTAAATGAAAGAGCGGAGCCATGTTCATTGAATCACCTCGTGCAGGTTTTTGCACTGAATCAATGAATAACGTTAAATTCATTGAATGTACGATTGCAGTTTCATTCAACAATTGAATGAATACCGTATGTTTCTTTCAATGAATGAGTTATGCTCAAGGCATTGAATGAATGAGAGCAGCTAACCCTCAACCTAAACCTAACCCTGACCCTAATCCTGACCCTAACAATAACACAACCCTAACCCTAACCCTAAGCCTAACGCTAACCCTAACCCGAACACGAACACGAACGTTTCTTTCATTGAATGAATGAATATGGTATGTTTCTTTCATTGACTGGATTAAGTTGGAGAAATTGAATGAAAGAGAGAAGGAATAATTATTGAATCATCTCGGGCAGTTTGTTTCATTGAATCAATGAAAAACGTTAGATTCATTGAATGTATGTTTGAGGCTTAATTCAACAATTGAACGAATACATTTTGTTTCTTACAAAGAATGAGTTAAGTTTGTTTCATTGAATCAATGAAAAACGTTTGATTCATTGAATGTATGTTTGAGGCTGAATTCAACAATTGAACGAATACATTTTGTTTCTTACAATGAATAAGTTAAGCTTGAGGCATTGAAGGAATGAGAGAAGCTCAACTCATTGAAGCAGTGAATAACGTTTGTATCATTGAATGATATAGTTTGTTTCTGTCAATGAATGTATTTGGCTGGAGACATTGAATGAAAGAGAGAAGCTATAATTATTGAATCATGTCGTGCAGTTTGTTTCATTGAATCAATCAAAAGCGTTTGAATCACTGAATGTATGTTTGAAGCTTAATTCAACAATTGAACGACTACGTTTTGTTTCTTAGAATGAATGAGTTAGTCTTGAGGCGTAGAAAGAATGAGAGAAACTCAACTCATTGAATCAATGAATAACGTTTGTATCATTGAATGATATAGTTTGTTTCTGTCAATGAATGTATTTGGCTGGAGACATTGAATGAAAGAGAGAAGCTATAATTATTGAATCATCTCGTGCACTTTGCTTGAATCAATGAATAACGTTTGATTCATTAAAAGTTTGATAGATGTTTCATTCAACAATTGAACGAATACGGTTTGTTTCATTCAATGATTGAGTTAAGCTTGAGGCATTGAATGAATAAGAGAAGCTCAACTCATTGAATCAATGAATAACGTTTGTTTCAATGAATGAATATAGTTAGTTTCATTCAATGAATGATTTTATCTGGTGATATTGAATGAAAGAGCGAAGCTGTGTTTATTGATTCACCTCGAGCAGTTTGTTTAAATTTATCAATCAACAACGTTTGATTCATTGAAAGTACGATGGATTTTTCATACAACAATTGAACGACTACATTTTGTTTCTTCCAATGATTGAGTTAATCTTGAGGCATTGAATGAATGAGAGAAGCTCAACTCATTGAATGAATGAATAACGTTTGTTTCATTGAATGAATGAATACAGTTTGTTTCTGTCAATGAATGTCTGACGCTGGAGACAATGAATGAAAGAGAGAAGTTCTATTCATTGAATCATCTTGTGCAGTTTGTTTCATTGAATAAATGAAAAACGTTTCATTCATTGAATGTATGTTTGAGGCTTAATTCAGCAATCGAACGAATACATTTTGTTTCTTACAAAGAATGAGTTAAGTTTGTTTCATTGAATCAATGAAAAACGTTTCATTCATTGAATGTATGTCTGAGGCTTAATTCAGCAATCGAACGAATACATTTTGTTTCTTACAATGTATGAGTTAAGCTTGAAGCATTGAATGAATGAGAGAAGCTCAACTCATTTAATCAATGAATAACGTTTGTTCATTGAATGAATGAATACAGTTTGTTTCTTTCAGTGACTGTATTAAGCTAGAGATATTGAATACAACAGAGGAGTTCTAATCATTGAATCATCTCGTGAAGTTTGTTTCATTGAATCAATGAAAAACGTTTGATTCATTGAATGTATGTTTGAGGCTTAATTCAACAATTGAACGAATACATTTTGTTTCTTACAATGAATGAGTTAAGTTGAGGCATTGAATGAATGAGAGAAGCGAAGCTATGAATAACGTTTGTTTCATTGAATGAACGAATGCAGTTTGTTTGAGTCAATGAATGTATGGAGCTGGACACATTGAATAAAAGAGAGAAGTTCTAATCATTGAATCAACTCTTGCAGTTTGTTTGATTCAATCAATGAAAAGCGTTTGAATCATTGAATGTATGTTTGAAGCTTAATTCAACAATTGAACGACTACATTTTGTTTCTTACAATGAATGATTTAAGCTTGAGGCATTGAAAGAATGAGAGAAGCTCAACTCATTGAATTAATGAATGACGTTTGTTTCATTGAATGAATACAGTTTGTTTCTTTCAACGAATGGTATGGCTGAAGACATTGAATGAAAGATCGGAGGTATGTTTATTGAATCATCTCGCGCAGTTTGTTTCATTGAATGTATGTTTGAAGCTTAATTCAACAATTGAACGACTACATTTTGTTTCTTACAATGAATGAGTTAAGCTTGAGCATTGAATGAATAAGAGAAGCTCAACTCATTGAATCAATGAATAACGTTTGTTTCAATGAATGAATACAGTTAGTTTCTTTCAATGAATGATTTTATCTGGTGATATTAAATGAAAGAGCGGAGCCATGTTCATTGAATCACCTCGTGCAGGTTTTTGCATTGAATCAATGAATAACGTTAAATTCATTGAATGTACGATTGCAGTTTCATTCAACAATTGAATGAATACCGTATGTTTCTTTCAATGAATGAGTTAAGCTCGAGGCATTGAATGAATGAGAGCAGCTAACCCTAAACCTAAACCAAACCCTGACCCTAACCCTGACCCTAACAATAACACAACCCTAACCCTAACCCTAAGCCTAACGCTAACCCTAACCCTAACCCGAACACGAACGTTTCTTTCATTGAATGAATGAATATGGTATGTTTCTTACATTGACTGGATTAAGTTGGAGAAATTGAATGAAAGAGAGAAGGAATAATTATTGAATCATCTCGGGCAGTTTGTTTCATTGAATCAATGAAAAACGTTTGATTCATTGAATGTATGTTTGAGGCTTAATTCAACAATCGAACGAATACATTTTGTTTCTTACAATGTATGAGTTAAGCTTGAAGCATTGAATGAATGAGAGAAGCTCAACTCATTTAATCAATGAATAACGTTTGTTCATTGAATGAATGAATACAGTTTGTTTCTTTCAGTGACTGTATTAAGCTAGAGATATTGAATACAACAGAGGAGTTCTAATCATTGAATCATCTCGTGAAGTTTGTTTCATTGAATCAATGAAAAACGTCTGATTCATTGAATGTATGTTTGAGGCTTAATTCAAAAATTGAACGAATACATTTTGTTTCTTACAATGAATGAGTTAAGTTGAGGGATTGAATGAATGAGAGAAGCGAAGCTATGAATAACGTTTGTTTCATTGAATGAACGAATGCAGTTTGTTTGAGTCAATGAATGTATGGAGCTGAACACATTGAATAAAAGAGAGAAGTTCTAATCATTGAATCAACTCTTGCAGTTTGTTTGATTCAATCAATGAAAAGCGTTTGAATCATTGAATGTATGTTTGAAGCTTAATTCAACAATTGAACGACTACATTTTGTTTCTTACAATGAATGATTTAAGCTTGAGGCATTGAAAGAATGAGAGAAGCTCAACTCATTGAATCAATGAATGACGTTTGTTTCATTGAATGAATACAGTTTGTTTCTTTCAACGAATGGTATGGCTGAAGACATTGAATGAAAGATCGGAGGTATGTTTATTGAATCATCTCGCGCAGTTTGTTTCATTGAATGTATGTTTGAAGCTTAATTCAACAATTGAACGACTACATTTTGTTTCTTACAATGAATGAGTTAAGCTTGAGCATTGAATGAATAAGAGAAGCTCAACTCATTGAATCAATGAATAACGTTTGATTCAATGAATGAATACAGTTAGTTTCTTTCAATGAATGATTTTATCTGGTGATGTTAAATAAAAGAGCGGAGCCATGTTCATTGAATCACCTCGTGCAGGTTTTTGCATTGAATCAATGAATAACGTTAAATTCATTGAATGTACGATTGCAGTTTCATTCAACAATTGAATGAATACCGTATGTTTCTTTCAATGAATGAGTTAAGCTCGAGGCATTGAATGAATGAGAGCAGCTAACCCTAAACCTAAACCAAACCCTGACCTGTACCCTGACCCTAACCCTGACCCTAACCATAACACAACCCTAACCCTTACGCTAAGCCTAACGCTAACCCTAACCCGAACACGAACACGAACGTTTCTTTCATTGAATGAATGAATATGGTATGTTTCTTTCATTGAATGGATTAAGTTGGAGAAATTGAATGAAAGAGAGAAGGAATAATTATTGAATCATCTCGGGCAGTTTGTTTCATTGAATCAATGAAAAACGTTTGATTCATTGAATGTATGTTTGAGGCTTAATTCAACAATTGAACGGATACATTTTGTTTCTTACAAAGAATGAGTTAAGTTTGTTTCATTGAATCAATGAAAAACGTTTGATTCATTGAATGTATGTTTGAGGCTGAATTCAACAATTGAACGAATACATTTTGTTTCTTACAATGAATGAGTTAGTCTTGAGGCGTTGAAAGAATGAGAGAAGCTCAACTCATTGAAGCAATGAATAACGTTTGTATCATTGAATGATATAGTTTGTTTCTGTCAATGAATGTATTTGGCTGGAGACATTGAATGAAAGAGAGAAGCTATAATTATTGAATCATCTCGTGCAGTTTGTTTCATTGAATCAATCAAAAGTGTTTGAATCACTGAATGTATGTTTGAAGCTTAATTCAACAATTGAACGACTACGTTTTGTTTCTTAGAATGAATGAGTTAGTCTTGAGGCGTTGAAAGAATGAGAGAAACTCAACTCATTGAATCAATGAATAACGTTTGTATCATTGAATGATATAGTTTGTTTCTGTCAATGAATGTATTTGGCTGGAGACATTGAATGGATGAGAGAAGCTATAATTATTGAATCATCTCGTGCAGTTTGTTTGAATCAATGAATAACGTTTGATTCATTAAAAGTATGATGGATGTTTCATTCAACAATTGGACGAAAACGGTTTGTTTCATTCAATGATTGAGTTAAGCTTGAGGCATTGAATGAATAAGAGAAGCTCAACTCATTGAATCACTGAATAACGTTTGTTTCAATCAATGAATATAGTTAGTTTCATTCAATGAATGATTTTATCTGGTGATATTGAATGAAAGAGCGAAGCTGTGTTTATTGAATCACCTCGTGCAGTTTGTTTCATTTAATCAAACAACAACGTTTGATTCATTGAAAGTACGATGGATGTTTCATACAACAATTGAACGACTACATTTTGTTTCTTCCAATGATTGAGTTAAGCTTGAGGCATTGAATGAATGAGAGAAGCTCAACTCATTGAATGAATGAATAACGTTTGTTTCATTGAATGAATGAATACAGTTTGTTTCTGTCAATGAATGTCTGACGCTGGAGACAATGAATGAAAGAGGGAAGTTCTAATCATTGAATTATCTCGTGCAGTTTGTTTCATTGAATCAATGAAAAACGTTTGATTCATTGAATGTATGTTTGAGGCTTAATTCAAAAATTGAACGAATACATTTTGTTTCTTACAATGAATGAGTTAAGTTGAGGCATTGAATGAATGAGAGAAGCGAAGCTATGAATAACGTTTGTTTCATTGAATGAACGAATGCAGTTTGTTTGAGTCAATGAATGTATGGAGCTGGACACATTGAATAAAAGAGAGAAGTTCTAATCATTGAATCAACTCTTGCAGTTAGTTTGATTCAATCAATGAAAAGCGTTTGAATCATTGAATGTATGTTCGAAGCTTAATTCAACAATTGAACGACTACATTCTGTTTCTTACAATGAATGATATAAGCTTGAGGCATTGAAAGAATGAGAGAAGCTCAACTCATTGAATTAATGAATGACGTTTGTTTCATTGAATGAATACAGTTTGTTTCTTTCAACGAATGATATGGTTGAAGACATTGAATGAAAGATCGGAGGTATGTTTATTGAATCATCTCTCGCAGTTTGTTTCATTGAATGTATGTTTGAAGCTTAATTCAACAATTGATCGACTACATTTTGTTTCTTACACTGAATGAGTAAAGCTTGAGGCATTCAATGAATGAGTGAAGCTCAACTCATTGAATGAATGAATACAGTTTGTTTCTGTAAATGAATGTCTGACGCTGGAGACAATGAATGAAAGAGAGAAGTTCTAATCATTGAATCATCTCGTACAGATTGTTTCATTGAATCAATGAAAAACGTTTCATTCATTGAATGTATGTTTGAGGCATAATTCAGCAATCGAACGAATACATTTTGTTTCTTACAAAGAACGAGTTAAGTTTGTTTCATTGAATCAATGAAAAACGTTTCATTCATTGAATGTATGTTTGAGGCTTAATTCAGCAAACGAACGAATTTGAGGCCTAACCCTAACACTAACCCTAACCCTAACTCTAAACCTAATGGTAACACTAACCCTAACCCGAACACGAACGTTTCGTACATTGAATGAATGAATATGGTATATTTCTTTCATTGAATGGATTTACCAGGAGAAATTGAATGAAAGAGAGAAGGAATAATTATTGAATCATCTCGGGCAGTTTGTTTCATTGAATCAATGAATAACGTTTGATTCATTGAAAGTATGATGGATGTTTCATACAACAATTGAACGAATACGGTTTGTTTCTTTCACTGATTGAGTGAAGCTTGAGGCATTTAATGAATGAGAGAAGCTCAACTCATTGAATCAATGAATAACGTTTGTTTCCTTGAATGAATGAATACAGTTTGTTTCTGTCAATAAATGTCTGACGCTGGAGACATTGAATGAAAGAGAGAAGTTCCAATCATTGAATCATCTCGTGCAGATTGTTTCATTGAATCAATGAAAACGTTTGATTCATTGAATGTATGTTTGAGGCTTAATTCAACAATTGAACGAATACATTTTGTTTCTTACAAAGAATGAGTTAAGTTTGTTTCATTGAATCAATGAAAAACGTTTGATTCATTGAATGTATGTTTGAAACTGAATTCAATAATTGAACGAATGCATTTTGTTTCTTACAATGAATGAGTTAAGCGTGAGGCATTGAAGGAATGAGAGAAGCTCAACTCATTGAATGAATAAATAACGTTTGTTTCATTGAATGAATGAATACAGTTTGTTTTTGTCAATGAATGTCTGACGCTGGAGACAATGAATGAAAGAGAGAAGTTCTAATCATTGAATCATCTCGTGCAGTTTGTGTCATTGAATCAGTGAAAAACGTTTCATTCATTGAATGTATATTTGTGGCTTAATTCAGCAATCGAACGAATACATTTTGTTTCTTACAAAGAATGAGTTAAGTTTGTTTCATTGAATCAATGAAAAACGTTTCATTCATTGAATGTATGTTTGAGGCTTAATTCAGCAATCGAACGAATACATTTTGTTTCTGACAATGTATGAGTTAAGCTTGAAGCATTGAATGAATGAGAGAAGCTCAACTCATTAAATCAATGAATAACGTTTGTTCATTGAATGAATGAATACAGTTTGTTTCTTTCAGTGACTGTATTAAGCTAGAGATATTGAATACAACAGAGGAGTTCTAATCATTGAATCATCTCGTGAAGTTTGTTTCATTGAATCAATGAAAAACGTTTGATTCATTGAATGTATGTTTGAGGCTTAATTCAACAATTGAACGAACACATTTTGTTTCTTACAATGAATGAGTTAAGTTGAGGCATTGAATGAATGAGAGAAGCGAAGCTATGAATAACGTTTGTTTCATTGAATGAACGAATGCAGTTTGTTTGAGTCAATGAATGTATGGAGCTGGACACATTGAATAAAAGAGAGAAGTTCTAATCATTGAATCAACTCTTGCAGTTTGTTTGATTCAATCAATGAAAAGCGTTTGAATCATTGAATGTATGTTTGAAGCTTAATTCAACAATTGAACGACTACATTTTGTTTCTTACAATGAATGATTTAAGCTTGAGGCATTGAAAGAATGAGAGAAGCTCAACTCATTGAATCAATGAATGACGTTTGTTTCATTGAATGAATACAGTTTGTCTCTTTCAACGAATGGTATGGCTGAAGACATTGAATGAAAGATCGGAGGTATGTTTATTGAATCATCTCGCGCAGTTTGTTTCATTGAATGTATGTTTGAAGCTTAATTCAACAATTGAACGACTACATTTTGTTTCTTACAATGAATGAGTTAAGCTTGAGCACTGAATGAAAAAGAGAAGCTCAACTCATTGAATCAATGAATACCGTTTGTTTCAATGAATGAATACAGTTAGTTTCTTTCAATGAATGATTTTATCTGGTGATGTTAAATAAAAGAGCGGAGCCATGTTCATTGAATCACCTCGTGCAGGTTTTTGCATTGAATCAATGAATAACGTTAAATTCATTGAATGTACGATTGCAGTTTCATTCAACAATTGAATGAATACCGTATGTTTCTTTCAATGAATGAGTTAAGCTCGAGGCATTGAATGAATGAGAGCAGCTAACCCTAAACCTAAACGAAACCCTGACCTGTACCCTGACCCTAACCCTGACCCTAACAATAACACAACCCTAACCCTAACCCTAAGCCTAACGCTAACCCTAACCCTAACCCGAACACGAACGTTTCTTTCATTGAATGAATGAATGTGGTATGTTTCTTTCATTGAATGGATTAAGTTGGAGAAATTGAATGAAAGAGAGAAGGAATAATTATTGAATCATCTCGGGCAGTTTGTTTCATTGAATCAATGAAAAACGTTAGATTCATTGAATGTATGTTTGAGGCTTAATTCAACAATTGAACGAATACATTTTGTTTCTTACAAAGAATGAGTTAAGTTTGTTTCATTGAATCAATGAAAAACGTTTGATTCATTGAATGTATGTTTGAGGCTGAATTCAACAATTGAACGAATACATTTTGTTTCTTACAATGAATGAGTTAAGCTTGAGGCATTGAAGGAATGAGAGAAGCTCAACTCATTGAAGCAATGAATAACGTTTGTATCATTGAATGATATAGTTTGTTTCTGTCCATGAATGTATTTGGCTGGAGACATTGAATGAAAGAGAGAAGCTATAATTATTGAATCATGTCGTGCAGTTTGTTTCATTGAATCAATCAAAAGCGTTTGAATCACTGAATGTATGTTTGAAGCTTAATTCAACAATTGAACGACTACGTTTTGTTTCTTAGAATGAATGAGTTAGTCTTGAGGCGTAGAAAGAATGAGAGAAACTCAACTCATTGAATCAATGAATAACGTTTGTATCATTGAATGATATAGTTTGTTTCTGTCAATGAATGTATTTGGCTGGAGACATTGAATGAAAGAGAGAAGTTCTAATCATTGAATCATCTTGTGCAGTTTGTTTCATTGAATCAATGAAAAACGTTTCATTCATTGAATGTATGTTTGAGGCTTAATTCAGCAATCGAACGAATACATTTTGTTTCTTACAAAGAATGAGTTAAGTTTGTTTCATTGAATCAATGAAAAACGTTTCATGCATTGAATGTATGTTTGAGGCTTAATTCAGCAATCGAACGAATACATTTTGTTTCTTAAAATGTATGAGTTAAGCTTGAAGCATTGAATGAATGAGAGAAGCTCAACTCATTTAATCAATGAATAACGTTTGTTCATTGAATGAATGAATACAGTTTGTTTCTTTCAGTGACTGTATTAAGCTAGAGATATTGAATACAACAGAGGAGTTCTAATCATTGAATCATCTCGTGAAGTTTGTTTCATTGAATCAATGAAAAACGTTTGATTCATTGAATGTATGTTTGAGGCTTAATTCAACAATTGAACGAATACATTTTGTTTCTTACAATGAATGAGTTAAGTTGAGGGATTGAATGAATGAGAGAAGCGAAGCTATGAATAACGTTTGTTTCATTGAATGAACGAATGCAGTTTGTTTGAGTCAATGAATGTATGGAGCTGGACACATTGAATAAAAGAGAGAAGTTCTAATCATTGAATCAACTCTTGCAGTTTGTTTGATTCAATCAATGAAAAGCGCTGAATCATTGAATGTATGTTTGAAGCTTAATTCAACAATTGAACGACTACATTTTGTTTCTTACAATGAATGATTTAAGCTTGAGGCATTGAAAGAATGAGAGAAGCTCAACTCATTGAATTAATGAATGACGTTTGTTTCACTGAATGAATACAGTTTGTTTCTTTCAACGAATGGTATGGCTGAAGACATTGAATGAAAGATCGGAGGTATGTTTATTGAATCATCTCGCGCAGTTTGTTTCATTGAATGTATGTTTGAAGCTTAATTCAACAATTGAACGACTACATTTTGTTTCTTACAATGAATGAGTTAAGCTTGAGCATTGAATGAATAAGAGAAGCTCAACTCATTGAATCAATGAATAACGTTTGTTTCAATGAATGAATACAGTTAGTTTCTTTCAATGAATGATTTTATCTGGTGATATTAAATGAAAGAGCGGAGCCATGTTCATTGAATCACCTCGTGCAGGTTTTTGCATTGAATCAATGAATAACGTTAAATTCATTGAATGTACGATTGCAGTTTCATTCAACAATTGAATGAATACCGTATGTTTCTTTCAATGAATGAGTTAAGCTCGAGGCATTGAATGAATGAGAGCAGCTAACCCTAAACCTAAACCAAACCCTGACCCTAACCCTGACCCTAACAATAACACAACCCTAACCCTAACCCTAAGCCTAACGCTAACCCTAACCCGAACACGAACACGAACGTTTCTTTCATTGAATGAATGAATATGGTATGTTTCTTTCATTGACTGGATTAAGTTGGAGAAATTGAATGAAAGAGAGAAGGAATAATTATTGAATCATCTCGGGCAGTTTGTTTCATTGAATCAATGAAAAACGTTAGATTCATTGAATGTATGTTTGAGGCTTAATTCAACAATTGAACGAATACATTTTGTTTCTTACAAAGAATGAGTTAAGTTTGTTTCATTGAATCAATGAAAAACGTTTGATTCATTGAATGTATGTTTGAGGCTGAATTCAACAATTGAACGAATACATTTTGTTTCTTACAATGAATAAGTTAAGCTTGAGGCATTGAAGGAATGAGAGAAGCTCAACTCATTGAAGCAGTGAATAACGTTTGTATCATTGAATGATATAGTTTGTTTCTGTCAATGAATGTATTTGGCTGGAGACATTGAATGAAAGAGAGAAGCTATAATTATTGAATCATGTCGTGCAGTTTGTTTCATTGAATCAATCAAAAGCGTTTGAATCACTGAATGTATGTTTGAAGCTTAATTCAACAATTGAACGACTACGTTTTGTTTCTTAGAATGAATGAGTTAGTCTTGAGGCGTAGAAAGAATGAGAGAAACTCAACTCATTGAATCAATGAATAACGTTTGTATCATTGAATGATATAGTTTGTTTCTGTCAATGAATGTATTTGGCTGGAGACATTGAATGAAAGAGAGAAGCTATAATTATTGAATCATCTCGTGCACTTTGCTTGAATCAATGAATAACGTTTGATTCATTAAAAGTTTGATAGATGTTTCATTCAACAATTGAACGAATACGGTTTGTTTCATTCAATGATTGAGTTAAGCTTGAGGCATTGAATGAATAAGAGAAGCTCAACTCATTGAATCAATGAATAACGTTTGTTTCAATGAATGAATATAGTTAGTTTCATTCAATGAATGATTTTATCTGGTGATATTGAATGAAAGAGCGAAGCTGTGTTTATTGATTCACCTCGAGCAGTTTGTTTAAATTTATCAATCAACAACGTTTGATTCATTGAAAGTACGATGGATTTTTCATACAACAATTGAACGACTACATTTTGTTTCTTCCAATGATTGAGTTAATCTTGAGGCATTGAATGAATGAGAGAAGCTCAACTCATTGAATGAATGAATAACGTTTGTTTCATTGAATGAATGAATACAGTTTGTTTCTGTCAATGAATGTCTGACGCTGGAGACAATGAATGAAAGAGAGAAGTTCTATTCATTGAATCATCTTGTGCAGTTTGTTTCATTGAATCAATGAAAAACGTTTCATTCATTGAATGTATGTTTGAGGCTTAATTCAGCAATCGAACGAATACATTTTGTTTCTTACAAAGAATGAGTTAAGTTTGTTTCATTGAATCAATGAAAAACGTTTCATTCATTGAATGTATGTCTGAGGCTTAATTCAGCAATCGAACGAATACATTTTGTTTCTTACAATGTATGAGTTAAGCTTGAAGCATTGAATGAATGAGAGAAGCTCAACTCATTTAATCAATGAATAACGTTTGTTCATTGAATGAATGAATACAGTTTGTTTCTTTCAGTGACTGTATTAAGCTAGAGATATTGAATACAACAGAGGAGTTCTAATCATTGAATCATCTCGTGAAGTTTGTTTCATTGAATCAATGAAAAACATTTGATTCATTGAATGTATGTTTGAGGCTTAATTCAACAATTGAACGAATACATTTTGTTTCTTACAATGAATGAGTTAAGTTGAGGCATTGAATGAATGAGAGAAGCGAAGCTATGAATAACGTTTGTTTCATTGAATGAACGAATGCAGTTTGTTTGAGTCAATGAATGTATGGAGCTGGACACATTGAATAAAAGAGAGAAGTTCTAATCATTGAATCAACTCTTGCAGTTTGTTTGATTCAATCAATGAAAAGCGTTTGAATCATTGAATGTATGTTTGAAGCTTAATTCAACAATTGAACGACTACATTTTGTTTCTTACAATGAATGATTTAAGCTTGAGGCATTGAAAGAATGAGAGAAGCTCAACTCATTGAATTAATGAATGACGTTTGTTTCATTGAATGAATACAGTTTGTTTCTTTCAACGAATGGTATGGCTGAAGACATTGAATGAAAGATCGGAGGTATGTTTATTGAATCATCTCGCGCAGTTTGTTTCATTGAATGTATGTTTGAAGCTTAATTCAACAATTGAACGACTACATTTTGTTTCTTACAATGAATGAGTTAAGCTTGAGCATTGAATGAATAAGAGAAGCTCAACTCATTGAATCAATGAATAACGTTTGTTTCAATGAATGAATACAGTTAGTTTCTTTCAATGAATGATTTTATCTGGTGATATTAAATGAAAGAGCGGAGCCATGTTCATTGAATCACCTCGTGCAGGTTTTTGCATTGAATCAATGAATAACGTTAAATTCATTGAATGTACGATTGCAGTTTCATTCAACAATTGAATGAATACCGTATGTTTCTTTCAATGAATGAGTTAAGCTCGAGGCATTGAATGAATGAGAGCAGCTAACCCTAAACCTAAACCAAACCCTGACCCTAACCCTGACCCTAACAATAACACAACCCTAACCCTAACCCTAAGCCTAACGCTAACCCTAACCCTAACCCGAACACGAACGTTTCTTTCATTGAATGAATGAATATGGTATGTTTCTTACATTGACTGGATTAAGTTGGAGAAATTGAATGAAAGAGAGAAGGAATAATTATTGAATCATCTCGGGCAGTTTGTTTCATTGAATCAATGAAAAACGTTAGATTCATTGAATGTATGTTTGAGGCTTAATTCAACAATTGAACGAATACATTTTGTTTCTTACAAAGAATGAGTTAAGTTTGTTTCATTGAATCAATAAAAACGTTTGATTCATTGAATGTATGTTTGAGGCTGAATTCAACAATTGAACGAATACATTTTGTTTCTTACAATGAATGAGTTAAGCTTGAGGCATTGAAGGAATGAGAGAAGCTCAACTCATTGAAGCAATGAATAACGTTTGTATCATTGAATGATATAGTTTGTTTCTGTCAATGAATGTATTTGGCTGGAGACATTGAATGAAAGAGAGAAGCTATAATTATTGAATCATCTCGTGCAGTTTGTTTCATTGAATCAATCAAAAGCGTTTGAATCACTGAATGTATGTTTGAAGCTTAATTCAACAATTGAACGACTACGTTTTGTTTCTTATTATGAATGAGTTAGTCTTGAGGCGTAGAAAGAATGAGAGAAACTCAACTCATTGAATCAATGAATAACGTTTGTATCATTGAATGATATAGTTTGTTTCTGTCAATGAATGTATTTGGCTGGAGACATTGAATGAAAGAGAGAAGCTATAATTATTGAATCATCTCGTGCACTTTGCTTGAATCAATGAATAACGTTTGATTCATTAAAAGTTTGATGGATGTTTCATTCAACAATTGGACGAATACGGTTTGTTTCATTCAATGATTGAGTTAAGCTTGAGGCATTGAATGAATAAGAGAAGCTCAACTCATTGAATCAATGAATAACGTTTGTTTCAATGAATGAATATAGTTAGTTTCATTCAATGAATGATTTTATCTGGTGATATTGAATGAAAGAGCGAAGCTGTGTTTATTGAATCACCTCGAGCAGTTTGTTTAAATTTATCAATCAACAACGTTTGATTCATTGAAAGTACGATGGATTTTTCATACAACAATTGAACGACTACATTTTGTTTCTTCCAATGATTGAGTTAATCTTGAGGCATTGAATGAATGAGAGAA
This sequence comes from Chiloscyllium punctatum, assembly GCF_047496795.1. NCBI lineage: Eukaryota > Metazoa > Chordata > Chondrichthyes > Orectolobiformes > Hemiscylliidae > Chiloscyllium > Chiloscyllium punctatum. Next base: position 107,276,929 of record NC_092742.1, on the reverse strand, counting down.
GCTCAACTCATGAATGAATGAATAACGTTTGTTTCATTGAATGAATGAATACAGTTTGTTTCTGTCAATGAATGTCTGACGCTGGAGACAATGAATGAAAGAGAGAAGTTCTAATCATTGAATCATCTTGTGCAGTTTGTTTCATTGAATCAATGAAAAACGTTTCATTCATTGAATGTATGTTTGAGGCTTAATTCAGCAATCGAACGAATACATTTTGTTTCTTACAAAGAATGAGTTAAGTTTGATTCATTGAATCAATGAAAAACGTTTCATTCATTGAATGTATGTTTGAGGCTTAATTCAGCAATCTAACGAATACATTTTGTTTCTTAAAATGTATGAGTTAAGCTTGAAGCATTGAATGAATGAGAGAAGCTCAACTCATTTAATCAATGAATAACGTTTGTTCATTGAATGAATGAATACAGTTTGTTTCTTTCAGTGACTGTATTAAGCTAGAGATATTGAATACATCAGAGGAATTCTAATCATTGAATCATCTCGTGAAGTTTGTTTCATTGAATCAATGAAAAACGTTTGATTCATTGAATGTATGTTTGAGGCTTAATTCAACAATTGAACGAATACATTTTGTTTCTTACAATGAATGAGTTAAGTTGAGGCATTGAATGAATGAGAGAAGCGAAGCTATGAATAACGTTTGTTTCATTGAATGAACGAATGCAGTTTGTTTGAGTCAATGAATGTATGGAGCTGGACACATTGAATAAAAGAGAGAAGTTCTAATCATTGAATCAACTCTTGCAGTTAGTTTGATTCAATCAATGAAAAGCGTTTGAATCATTGAATGTATGTTTGAAGCTTAATTCAACAATTGAACGACTACATTTTGTTTCTTACAATGAATGATTTAAGCTTGAGGCATTGAAAGAATGAGAGAAGCTCAACTCATTGAATTAATGAATGACGTTTGTTTCATTGAATGAATACAGTTTGTTTCGTTCAACGAATGGTATGGCTGAAGACATTGAATGAAAGATCGGAGGTATGTTTATTGAATCATCTCGCGCAGTTTGTTTCATTGAATGTATGTTTGAAGCTTAATTCAACAATTGAACGACTACATTTTGTTTCTTACAATGAATGAGTTAAGCTTGAGCATTGAATGAATAAGAGAAGCTCAACTCATTGAATCAATGAATAACGTTTGTTTCAATGAATGAATACAGTTAGTTTCTTTCAATGAATGATTTTATCTGGTGATGTTAAATAAAAGAGCGGAGCCATGTTCATTGAATCACCTCGTGCAGGTTTTTGCATTGAATCAATGAATAAAGTTAAATTCATTGAATGTACGATTGCAGTTTCATTCAAAAATTGAATGAATACCGTATGTTTCTTTCAATGAATGAGTTAAGCTCGAGGCATTGAATGAATGAGAGCAGCTAACCCTAAACCTAAACCAAACCCTGACCTGTACCCTGAACCTAACCGTGACCCTAACCACAACACAACCCTAACCCTAACCCTAAGCCTAACGCTAACCCTAACCCGAACACGAACACGAACGTTTCTTTCATTGAATGAATGAATATGGTATGTTTCTTTCATTGAATGGATTAAGTTGGAGAAATTGAATGAAAGAGAGAAGGAATAATTATTGAATCATCTCGGGCAGTTTGTTTCATTGAATCAATGAAAAACGTTTCATTCATTGAATGTATGTTTGAGGCTTAATTCAACAATTGAACGAATACATTTTGTTTCTTACAAAGAATGAGTTAAGTTTGTTTCATTGAATCAATGAAAAACGTTTGATTCATTGAATGTATGTTTGAGGCTGAATTCAACAATTGAACGAATACATTTTGTTTCTTACAATGAATGAGTTAAGCTTGAGGCATTGAAGGAATGAGAGAAGCTCAACTCATTGAAGCAATGAATAACGTTTGTATCATTGAATGATATAGTTTGTTTCTGTCAATGAATGTATTTGGCTGGAGACATTGAATGAAAGAGAGAAGCTATAATTATTGAATCATCTCGTGCAGTTTGTTTCATTGAATCAATCAAAAGCGTTTGAATCACTGAATGTATGTTTGAAGCTTAATTCAACAATTGAACGACTACGTTTTGTTTCTTAGAATGAATGAGTTAGTCTTGAGGCGTAGAAAGAATGAGAGAAACTCAACTCATTGAATCAATGAATAACGTTTGTATCATTGAATGATATAGTTTGTTTCTGTCAATGAATGTATTTGGCTGGAGACATTGAATGAAAGAGAGAAGCTATAATTATTGAATCATCTCGTGCAGTTTGTTTGAATCAATGAATAACGTTTGATTCATTAAAAGTATGATGGATGTTTCATTCAACAATTGGACGAATACGGTTTGTTTCATTCAATGATTGAGTTAAGCTTGAGGCATTGAATGAATAAGAGAAGCTCAACTCATTGAATCACTGAATAACGTTTGTTTCAATCAATGCATATAGTTAGTTTCATTCAATGAATGATTTTATCTGGTGATATTGAATGAAAGAGCGAAGCTGTGTTTATTGAATCACCTCGTGCAGTTTGTTTCATTTAATCAATCAACAACGTTTGATTCATTGAAAGTACGATGGATGTTTCATACAACAATTGAACGACTACATTTTGTTTCTTCCAATGATTGAGTTAAGCTTGAGGCATTGAATGAATGAGAGAAGCTCAACTCATTGAATGAATGAATAACGTTTGTTTCATTGAATGAATGAATACAGTTTGTTTCTGTCAATGAATGTCTGACGCTGGAGACAATGAATGAAAGAGGGAAGTTCTAATCATTGAATCATCTCGTGCAGTTTGTTTCATTGAATCAATGAAAAACGTTTGATTCATTGAATGTATGTTTGAGGCTTAATTCAAAAATTGAACGAATACATTTTGTTTCTTACAATGAATGAGTTAAGTTGAGGCATTGAATGAATGAGAGAAGCGAAGCTATGAATAACGTTTGTTTCATTGAATGAACGAATGCAGTTTGTTTGAGTCAATGAATGTATGGAGCTGGACACATTGAATAAAAGAGAGAAGTTCTAATCATTGAATCAACTCTTGCAGTTTGTTTGATTCAATCAATGAAAAGCGATTGAATCATTGAATGTATGTTTGAAGCTTAATTCAACAATTGAACGACTACATTTTGTTTCTTACAATGAATGAGTTAAGCTTGAGCATTGAATGAATAATAGAAGCTCAACTCATTGAATCAATGAATAACGTTTGTTTCAATGAATGAATACAGTTAGTTTCTTTCAATGAATGATTTTATCTGGTGATGTTAAATGAAAGAGCGGAGCCATGTTCATTGAATCACCTCGTGCAGGTTTTTGCATTGAATCAATGAATAACGTTAAATTCATTGAATGTACGATTGCAGTTTCATTCAACAATTGAATGAATACCGTATGTTTCTTTCAATGAATGAGTTAAGCTCGAGGCATTGAATGAATGAGAGCAGCTAACCCTAAACCTAAACCAAACCCTGACCTGTACCCTGACCCTAACCCTGACCCTAACCATAACACAACCCTAACCCTAACCCTAAGCCTAACGCTAACCCTAACCCTAACCCGAACACGAACGTTTCTTTCATTGAATGAATGAATATGGTATGTTTCTTTCATTGAATGGATTAAGTTGGAGAAATTGAATGAAAGAGAGAAGGAATAATTATTGAATCATCTCGGGCAGTTTGTTTCATTGAATCAATGAAAAACGTTTGATTCATTGAATGTATGTTTGAGGCTTAATTCAACAATTGAACGAATACATTTTGTTTCTTACAAAGAATGAGTTAAGTTTGTTTCATTGAATCAATGAAAAACGTTTGATTCATTGAATGTATGTTTGAGGCTGAATTCAACAATTGAACGAATACATTTTGTTTCTTACAATGAATGAGTTAAGCTTGAGGCATTGAAGGAATGAGAGAAGCTCAACTCATTGAAGCAATGAATAACGTTTGTATCATTGAATGATATAGTTTGTTTCTGTCAATGAATGTATTTGGCTGGAGACATTGAATGAAAGAGAGAAGCTATAATTATTGAATCATCTCGTGCAGTTTGTTTCATTGAATCAATCAAAAGCGTTTGAATCACTGAATGTATGTTTGAAGCTTAATTCAACAATTGAACGACTACGTTTTGTTTCTTAGAATGAATGAGTTAGTCTTGAGGCGTAGAAAGAATGAGAGAAACTCAACTCATTGAATCAATGAATAACGTTTGTATCATTGAATGATATAGTTTGTTTCTGTCAATGAATGTATTTGGCTGGAGACATTGAATGAAAGAGAGAAGCTATAATTATTGAATCATCTCGTGCAGTTTGTTTGAATCAATGAATAACGTTTGATTCATTAAAAGTATGATGGATGTTTCATTCAACAATTGGACGAATACGGTTTGTTTCATTCAATGATTGAGTTAAGCTTGAGGCATTGAATGAATAAGAGAAGCTCAACTCATTGAATCACTGAATAACGTTTGTTTCAATCAATGCATATAGTTAGTTTCATTCAATGAATGATTTTATCTGGTGATATTGAATGAAAGAGCGAAGCTGTGTTTATTGAATCACCTCGTGCAGTTTGTTTCATTTAATCAATCAACAACGTTTGATTCATTGAAAGTACGATGGATGTTTCATACAACAATTGAACGACTACATTTTGTTTCTTCCAATGATTGAGTTAAGCTTGAGGCATTGAATGAATGAGAGAAGCTCAACTCATTGAATGAATGAATAACGTTTGTTTCATTGAATGAATGAATACAGTTTGTTTCTGTCAATGAATGTCTGACGCTGGAGACAATGAATGAAAGAGGGAAGTTCTAATCATTGAATCATCTCGTGCAGTTTGTTTCATTGAATCAATGAAAAACGTTTGATTCATTGAATGTATGTTTGAGGCTTAATTCAAAAATTGAACGAATACATTTTGTTTCTTACAATGAATGAGTTAAGTTGAGGCATTGAATGAATGAGAGAAGCGAAGCTATGAATAACGTTTGTTTCATTGAATGAACGAATGCAGTTTGTTTGAGTCAATGAATGTATGGAGCTGGACACATTGAATAAAAGAGAGAAGTTCTAATCATTGAATCAACTCTTGCAGTTTGTTTGATTCAATCAATGAAAAGCGATTGAATCATTGAATGTATGTTTGAAGCTTAATTCAACAATTGAACGACTACATTTTGTTTCTTACAATGAATGAGTTAAGCTTGAGCATTGAATGAATAAGAGAAGCTCAACTCATTGAATCAATGAATAACATTTGTTTCAATGAATGAATACAGTTAGTTTCTTTCAATGAATGATTTTATCTGGTGATGTTAAATGAAAGAGCGGAGCCATGTTCATTGAATCACCTCGTGCAGGTTTTTGCATTGAATCAATGAATAACGTTAAATTCATTGAATGTACGATTGCAGTTTCATTCAACAATTGAATGAATACCGTATGTTTCTTTCAATGAATGAGTTAAGCTCGAGGCATTGAATGAATGAGAGCAGCTAACCCTAAACCTAAACCAAACCCTGACCTGTACCCTGACCCTAACCCTGACCCTAACCATAACACAACCCTAACCCTAACCCTAAGCCTAACGCTAACCCTAACCCTAACCCGAACACGAACGTTTCTTTCATTGAATGAATGAATATGGTATGTTTCTTTCATTGAATGGATTAAGTTGGAGAAATTGAATGAAAGAGAGAAGAAATAATTATTGAATCATCTCGGGCAGTTTGTTTCATTGAATCAATGAAAAACGTTTGATTCATTGAATGTATGTTTGAGGCTTAATTCAACAATTGAACGAATACATTTTGTTTCTTACAAAGAATGAGTTAAGTTTGTTTCATTGAATCAATGAAAAACGTTTGATTCATTGAATGTATGTTTGAGGCTGAATTCAACAATTGAACGAATACATTTTGTTTCTTACAATGAATGAGTTAAGCTTGAGGCATTGAAGGAATGAGAGAAGCTCAACTCATTGAAGCAATGAATAACGTTTGTATCATTGAATGATATAGTTTGTTTCTGTCAATGAATGTATTTGGCTGGAGACATTGAATGAAAGAGAGAAGCTATAATTATTGAATCATCTCGTGTAGTTTGTTTGAATCAATGAATAACGTTTGATTCATTAAAAGTATGATGGATGTTTCATTCAACAATTGGACGAATACGGTTTGTTTCATTCAATGATTGAGTTAAGCTTGAGGCATTGAATGAATAAGAGAAGCTCAACTCATTGAATCAATGAATAACGTTTGTTTCAATCAATGAATATAGTTAGTTTCATTCAATGAATGATTTTATCTGGTGATATTGAATGAAAGAGCGAAGCTGTGTTTATTGAATCACCTCGTGCAGTTTGTTTCATTTAATCAATCAACAACGTTTGATTCATTGAAAGTACGATGGATTTTTCATACAACAATTGAACGACTACATTTTGTTTCTTCCAATGATTGAGTTAAGCTTGAGGCATTGAATGAATGAGAGAAGCTCAACTCATTGAATGAATGAATAACGTTTGTATCATTGAATGATATAGTTTGTTTCTGTCAATGAATGTATTTGGCTGGAGACATTGAATGAAAGAGAGAAGCTATAATTATTGAATCATCTCGTGCAGTTTGTTTCATTGAATCAATCAAAAGCGTTTAAATCACTGAATGTATGTTTGAAGCTTAATTCAACAATTGAACGACTACGTTTTGTTTCTTAGAAAGAATGAGTTCGTCTTGAGGCGTAGAAAGAATGAGAGAAACTCAACTCATTGAATCAATGAATAACGTTTGTATCATTGAATGATATAGTTTGTTTCTGTCAATGAATGTATTTGGCTGGAGACATTGAATGAAAGAGAGAAGCTATAATTATTGAATCATCTCGTGCAGTTTGTTTGAATCAATGAATAACGTTTGATTCATTAAAAGTATGATGGATGTTTCATTCAACAATTGGACGAATACGGTTTGATTCATTCAATGATTGAGTTAAGCTTGAGGCATTGAATGAATAAGAGAAGCTCAACTCATTGAATCACTGAATAACGTTTGTTTCAATCAATGCATATAGTTAGTTTCATTCAATGAATGATTTTATCATTCAATGGTGATATTGAATGAAAGAGCGAAGCTGTGTTTATTGAATCACCTCGTGCAGTTTGTTTCATTTAATCAATCATCAACGTTTGATTCATTGAAAGTACGATGGATGTTTCATACAACAATTGAACGACTACATTTTGTTTCTTCCAATGATTGAGTTAAGCTTGAGGCATTGAATGAATGAGAGAAGCTCAACTCATTGAATGAATGAATAACGTTTGTTTCATTGAATGAATGAATACAGTTTGTTTCTGTCAATGAATGTCTGACGCTGGAGACAATGAATGAAAGAGGGAAGTTCTAATCATTGAATCATCTCGTGCAGTTTGTTTCATTGAATCAATGAAAAACGTTTGATTCATTGAATGTATGTTTGAGGCTTAATTCAAAAATTGAACGAATACATTTTGTTTCTTACAATGAATGAGTTAAGTTGAGGCATTGAATGAATGAGAGAAGCGAAGCTATGAATAACGTTTGTTTCATTGAATGAACGAATGCAGTTTGTTTGAGTCAATGAATGTATGGAGCTGGACACATTGAATAAAAGAGAGAAGTTCTAATCATTGAATCAACTCTTGCAGTTTGTTTGATTCAATCAATGAAAAGCGATTGAATCATTGAATGTATGTTTGAAGCTTAATTCAACAATTGAACGACTACATTTTGTTTCTTACAATGAATGAGTTAAGCTTGAGCATTGAATGAATAAGAGAAGCTCAACTCATTGAATCAATGAATAACGTTTGTTTCAATGAATGAATACAGTTAGTTTCTTTCAATGAATGATTTTATCTGGTGATGTTAAATGAAAGAGCGGAGCCATGTTCATTGAATCACCTCGTGCAGGTTTTTGCATTGAATCAATGAATAACGTTAAATTCATTGAATGTACGATTGCAGTTTCATTCAACAATTGAATGAATACCGTATGTTTCTTTCAATGAATGAGTTAAGCTCGAGGCATTGAATGAATGAGAGCAGCTAACCCTAAACCTAAACCAAACCCTGACCTGTACCCTGACCCTAACCCTGACCCTAACCATAACACAACCCTAACCCTAACCCTAAGCCTAACGCTAACCCTAACCCTAACCCGAACACGAACGTTTCTTTCATTGAATGAATGAATATGGTATGTTTCTTTCATTGAATGGATTAAGTTGGAGAAATTGAATGAAAGAGAGAAGGAATAATTATTGAATCATCTCGGGCAGTTTGTTTCATTGAATCAATGAAAAACGTTTGATTCATTGAATGTATGTTTGAGGCTTAATTCAACAATTGAACGAATACATTTTGTTTCTTACAAAGAATGAGTTAAGTTTGTTTCATTGAATCAATGAAAAACGTTTGATTCATTGAATGTATGTTTGAGGCTGAATTCAACAATTGAACGAATACATTTTGTTTCTTACAATGAATGAGTTAAGCTTGAGGCATTGAAGGAATGAGAGAAGCTCAACTCATTGAAGCAATGAATAACGTTTGTATCATTGAATGATATAGTTTGTTTCTGTCAATGAATGTATTTGGCTGGAGACATTGAATGAAAGAGAGAAGCTATAATTATTGAATCATCTCGTGCAGTTTGTTTCATTGAATCAATCAAAAGCGTTTGAATCACTGAATGTATGTTTGAAGCTTAATTCAACAATTGAACGACTACGTTTTGTTTCTTAGAATGAATGAGTTAGTCTTGAGGCGTAGAAAGAATGAGAGAAACTCAACTCATTGAATCAATGAATAACGTTTGTATCATTGAATGATATAGTTTGTTTCTGTCAATGAATGTATTTGGCTGGAGACATTGAATGAAAGAGAGAAGCTATAATTATTGAATCATCTCGTCCAGTTTGTTTGAATCAATGAATAACGTTTGATTCATTAAAAGTATGATGGATGTTTCATTCAACAATTGGACGAATACGGTTTGTTTCATTCAATGATTGAGTTAAGCTTGAGGCATTGAATGAATAAGAGAAGCTCAACTCATTGAATCACTGAATAACGTTTGTTTCAATCAATGCATATAGTTAGTTTCATTCAATGAATGATTTTATCTGGTGATATTGAATGAAAGAGCGAAGCTGTGTTTATTGAATCACCTCGTGCAGTTTGTTTCATTTAATCAATCAACAACGTTTGATTCATTGAAAGTACGATGGATGTTTCATACAACAATTGAACGACTACATTTTGTTTCTTCCAATGATTGAGTTAAGCTTGAGGCATTGAATGAATGAGAGAAGCTCAACTCATTGAATGAATGAATAACGTTTGTTTCATTGAATGAATGAATACAGTTTGTTTCTGTCAATGAATGTCTGACGCTGGAGACAATGAATGAAAGAGGGAAGTTCTAATCATTGAATCATCTCGTGCAGTTTGTTTCATTGAATCAATGAAAAACGTTTGATTCATTGAATGTATGTTTGAGGCTTAATTCAAAAATTGAACGAATACATTTTGTTTCTTACAATGAATGAGTTAAGTTGAGGCATTGAATGAATGAGAGAAGCGAAGCTATGAATAACGTTTGTTTCATTGAATGAACGAATGCAGTTTGTTTGAGTCAATGAATGTATGGAGCTGGACACATTGAATAAAAGAGAGAAGTTCTAATCATTGAATCAACTCTTGCAGTTTGTTTGATTCAATCAATGAAAAGCGATTGAATCATTGAATGTATGTTTGAAGCTTAATTCAACAATTGAACGACTACATTTTGTTTCTTACAATGAATGAGTTAAGCTTGAGCATTGAATGAATAAGAGAAGCTCAACTCATTGAATCAATGAATAACATTTGTTTCAATGAATGAATACAGTTAGTTTCTTTCAATGAATGATTTTATCTGGTGATGTTAAATGAAAGAGCGGAGCCATGTTCATTGAATCACCTCGTGCAGGTTTTTGCATTGAATCAATGAATAACGTTAAATTCATTGAATGTACGATTGCAGTTTCATTCAACAATTGAATGAATACCGTATGTTTCTTTCAATGAATGAGTTAAGCTCGAGGCATTGAATGAATGAGAGCAGCTAACCCTAAACCTAAACCAAACCCTGACCTGTACCCTGACCCTAACCCTGACCCTAACCATAACACAACCCTAACCCTAACCCTAAGCCTAACGCTAACCCTAACCCTAACCCGAACACGAACGTTTCTTTCATTGAATGAATGAATATGGTATGTTTCTTGGATTAAGTTGGAGAAATTGAATGAAAGAGAGAAGGAATAATTATTGAATCATCTCGGGCAGTTTGTTTCATTGAATCAATGAAAAACGTTTCATTCATTGAATGTATGTTTGAGGCTTAATTCAACAATTGAACGAATACATTTTGTTTCTTACAATGAATGAGTTAAGCTTGAGGCATTGAAGGAATGAGAGAAGCTCAACTCATTGAAGCAATGAATAACGTTTGTATCATTGAATGATATAGTTTGTTTCTGTCAATGAATGTATTTGGCTGGAGACATTGAATGAAAGAGAGAAGCTATAATTATTGAATCATCTCGTGCAGTTTGTTTCATTGAATCAATCAAAAGCGTTTAAATCACTGAATGTATGTTTGAAGCTTAATTCAACAATTGAACGACTACGTTTTGTTTCTTAGAAAGAATGAGTTCGTCTTGAGGCGTAGAAAGAATGAGAGAAACTCAACTCATTGAATCAATGAATAACGTTTGTATCATTGAATGATATAGTTTGTTTCTGTCAATGAATGTATTTGGCTGGAGACATTGAATGAAAGAGAGAAGCTATAATTATTGAATCATCTCGTGCAGTTTGTTTGAATCAATGAATAACGTTTGATTCATTAAAAGTATGATGGATGTTTCATTCAACAATTGGACGAATACGGTTTGTTTCATTCAATGATTGAGTTAAGCTTGAGGCATTGAATGAATAAGAGAAGCTCAACTCATTGAATCACTGAATAACGTTTGTTTCAATCAATGCATATAGTTAGTTTCATTCAATGAATGATTTTATCTGGTGATATTGAATGAAAGAGCGAAGCTGTGTTTATTGAATCACCTCGTGCAGTTTGTTTCATTTAATCAAACAACAACGTTTGATTCATTGAAAGTACGATGGATGTTTCATACAACAATTGAACGACTACATTTTGTTTCTTCCAATAATTGAGTTAAGCTTGAGGCATTGAATGAATGAGAGAAGCTCAACTCATTGAATGAATGAATAACGTTTGTTTCATTGAATGAATGAATACAGTTTGTTTCTGTCAATGAATGTCTGACGCTGGAGACAATGAATGAAAGAGGGAAGTTCTAATCATTGAATCATCTCGTGCAGTTTGTTTAATTGAATCAATGAAAAACGTTTGATTCATTGAATGTATGTTTGAGGCTTAATTCAAAAATTGAACGAATACATTTTGTTTCTTACAATGAATGAGTTAAGTTGAGGCATTGAATGAATGAGAGAAGCGAAGCTATGAATAACGTTTGTTTCATTGAATGAACGAATGCAGTTTGTTTGAGTCAATGAATGTATGGAGCTTGACACATTGAATAAAAGAGAGAAGTTCTAATCATTGAATCAACTCTTGCAGTTTGTTTGATTCAATCAATGAACAGCGTTTGAATCATTGAATGTATGTTCGAAGCTTAATTCAACAATTGAACGACTACATTCTGTTTCTTACAATGAATGATTTAAGCTTGAGGCATTGAAAGAATGAGAGAAGCTCAACTCATTGAATCAATGAATGACGTTTGTTTCATTGAATGAATACAGTTTGTTTCTTTCAACGAATGGTATGGTTGAAGACATTGAATGAAAGATCGGAGGTATGTTTATTGAATCATCTCTCGCAGTTTGTTTCATTGAATGTATGTTTGAAGCTTAATTCAACAATTGAACGAATACATTTTGTTTCTTACAATGAATAAGTTAAGCTTGAGGCATTGAAGGAATGAGAGAAGCTCAACTCATTGAATCAATGAATAACGTTTGTTTCAATGAATGAATACAGTTAGTTTCTTTCAATGAATGATTTTATCTGGTGATATTAAATGAAAGAGCGGAGCCATGTTCATTGAATCACCTCGTGCAGGTTTTTGCATTGAATCAATGAATAACGTTAAATTCATTGAATGTACGATTGCAGTTTCATTCAACAATTGAATGAATACCGTATGTTTCTTTCAATGAATGAGTTAAGCTCGAGGCATTGAATGAATGAGAGCAGCTAACCCTAAACCTAAACCAAACCCTGACCTGTACCCTGACCCTAACCTGACCCTAACCATAACACAACCCTAACCCTAACCCTAAGCCTAACGCTAACCCTAACCCGAACACGAACACGAACGTTTCTTTCATTGTATGAATGAATATGGTATGTTTCTTGGATTAAGTTGGAGAAATTGAATGAAAGAGAGAAGGAATAATTATTGAATCATCTCGGGCAGTTTGTTTCATTGAATCAATGAAAAACGTTTGATTCATTGAATATATGTTTGATGCTTAATTCAACAATTGAACGAATACATTTTGTTTCTTACAAAGAATGAGTTAAGTTTGTTTCATTGAATCAATGAAAAACGTTTGATTCATTGAATGTATGTTTGAGGCTGAATTCAACAATTGAACGAATACATTTTGTTTCTTACAATGAATGAGTTAAGCTTGAGGCATTGAAGGAATGAGAGAAGCTCAACTCATTGAAGCAATGAATAACGTTTGTATCATTGAATGATATAGTTTGTTTCTGTCAATGAATGTATTTGGCTGGAGACATTGAATGAAAGAGAGAAGCTATAATTATTGAATCATCTCGTGCAGTTTGTTTCATTGAATCAATCAAAAGCGTTTGAATCACTGAATGTATGTTTGAAGCTTAATTCAACAATTGAACGACTACGTTTTGTTTCTTAGAATGAATGAGTTAGTCTTGAGGCGTAGAAAGAATGAGAGAAACTCAACTCATTGAATCAATGAATAACGTTTGTATCATTGAATGATATAGTTTGTTTCTGTCAATGAATGTATTTGGCTGGAGACATTGAATGAAAGAGAGAAGCTATAATTATTGAATCATCTCGTGCAGTTTGTTTGAATCAATGAATAACGTTTGATTCATTAAAAGTATGATGGATGTTTCATTCAACAATTGGACGAATACGGTTTGTTTCATTCAATGATTGAGTTAAGCTTGAGGCATTGAATGAATAAGAGAAGCTCAACTCATTGAATCACTGAATAACGTTTGTTTCAATCAATGCATATAGTTAGTTTCATTCAATGAATGATTTTATCTGGTGATATTGAATGAAAGAGCGAAGCTGTGTTTATTGAATCACTTCGTGCAGTTTGTTTCATTTAATCAATCAACAACGTTTGATTCATTGAAAGTACGATGGATGTTTCATACAACAATTGAACGACTACATTTTGTTTCTTCCAATGATTGAGTTAAGCTTGAGGCATTGAATGAATGAGAGAAGCTCAACTCATTGAATGAATGAATAACGTTTGTTTCATTGAATGAATGAATACAGTTTGTTTCTGTCAATGAATGTCTGACGCTGGAGACAATGAATGAAAGAGGGAAGTTCTAATCATTGAATCATCTCGTGCAGTTTGTTTCATTGAATCAATGAAAAACGTTTGATTCATTGAATATATGTTTGATGCTTAATTCAACAATTGAACGAATACATTTTGTTTCTTACAATGAATGAGTTAAGTTGAGGCATTGAATGAATGAGAGAAGCGAAGCTATGAATAACGTTTGTTTCATTGAATGAACGAATGCAGTTTGTTTGAGTCAATGAATGTATGGAGCTGGACACATTGAATAAAAGAGAGAAGTTCTAATCATTGAATCAACTCTTGCAGTTTGTTTGATTCAATCAATGAAAAGCGTTTGAATCATTGAATGTATGTTTGAAGCTTAATTCAACAATTGAACGACTACATTTTGTTTCTTACAATGAATGAGTTAAGCTTGAGCATTGAATGAATAAGAGAAGCTCAACTCATTGAATCAATGAATAACGTTTGTTTCAATGAATGAATACAGTTAGTTTCTTTCAATGAATGATTTTATCTGGTGATGTTAAATAAAAGAGCGGAGCCATGTTCATTGAATCACCTCGTGCAGGTTTTTGCATTGAATCAATGAATAACGTTAAATTCATTGAATGTACGATTGCAGTTTCATTCAACAATTGAATGAATACCGTATGTTTCTTTCAATGAATGAGTTAAGCTCGAGGCATTGAATGAATGAGAGCAGCTAACCCTAAACCTAAACCAAACCCTGACCTGTACCCTGACCCTAACCCTGACCCTAACCATAACACAACCCTAACCCTAACCCTAAGCCTAACGCTAACCCTAACCCGAACACGAACACGAACGTTTCTTTCATTGAATGAATGAATATGGTATGTTTCTTTCATTGAATGGATTAAGTTGGAGAAATTGAATGAAAGAGAGAAGGAATAATTATTGAATCATCTCGGGCAGTTTGTTTCATTGAATCAATGAAAAACGTTTCATTCATTGAATGTATGTTTGAGGCTTAATTCAACAATTGAACGAATACATTTTGTTTCTTACAAAGAATGAGTTAAGTTTGTTTCATTGAATCAATGAAAAACGTTTGATTCATTGAATGTATGTTTGAGGCTGAATTCAACAATTGAACGAATACATTTTGTTTCTTACAATGAATGAGTTAAGCTTGAGGCATTGAAGGAATGAGAGAAGCTCAACTCATTGAAGCAATGAATAACGTTTGTATCATTGAATGATATAGTTTGTTTCTGTCAATGAATGTATTTGGCTGGAGACATTGAATGAAAGAGAGAAGCTATAATTATTGAATCATCTCGTGCAGTTTGTTTCATTGAATCAATCAAAAGCGTTTAAATCACTGAATGTATGTTTGAAGCTTAATTCAACAATTGAACGACTACGTTTTGTTTCTTAGAAAGAATGAGTTCGTCTTGAGGCGTAGAAAGAATGAGAGAAACTCAACTCATTGAATCAATGAATAACGTTTGTATCATTGAATGATATAGTTTGTTTCTGTCAATGAATGTATTTGGCTGGAGACATTGAATGAAAGAGAGAAGCTATATTTATTGAATCATCTCGTGCAGTTTGTTTGAATCAATGAATAACGTTTGATTCATTAAAAGTATGATGGATGTTTCATTCAACAATTGGACGAATACGGTTTGTTTCATTCAATGATTGAGTTAAGCTTGAGGCATTGAATGAATAAGAGAAGCTCAACTCATTGAATCACTGAATAACGTTTGTTTCAATCAATGCATATAGTTAGTTTCATTCAATGAATGATTTTATCTGGTGATATTGAATGAAAGAGCGAAGCTGTGTTTATTGAATCACCTCGTGCAGTTTGTTTCATTTAATCAAACAACAACGTTTGATTCATTGAAAGTACGATGGATGTTTCATACAACAATTGAACGACTACATTTTGTTTCTTCCAATAATTGAGTTAAGCTTGAGGCATTGAATGAATGAGAGAAGCTCAACTCATTGAATGAATGAATAACGTTTGTTTCATTGAATGAATGAATACAGTTTGTTTCTGTCAATGAATGTCTGACGCTGGAGACAATGAATGAAAGAGGGAAGTTCTAATCATTGAATCATCTCGTGCAGTTTGTTTAATTGAATCAATGAAAAACGTTTGATTCATTGAATGTATGTTTGAGGCTTAATTCAAAAATTGAACGAATACATTTTGTTTCTTACAATGAATGAGTTAAGTTGAGGCATTGAATGAATGAGAGAAGCGAAGCTATGAATAACGTTTGTTTCATTGAATGAACGAATGCAGTTTGTTTGAGTCAATGAATGTATGGAGCTTGACACATTGAATAAAAGAGAGAAGTTCTAATCATTGAATCAACTCTTGCAGTTTGTTTGATTCAATCAATGAACAGCGTTTGAATCATTGAATGTATGTTCGAAGCTTAATTCAACAATTGAACGACTACATTCTGTTTCTTACAATGAATGATTTAAGCTTGAGGCATTGAAAGAATGAGAGAAGCTCAACTCATTGAATCAATGAATGACGTTTGTTTCATTGAATGAATACAGTTTGTTTCTTTCAACGAATGGTATGGTTGAAGACATTGAATGAAAGATCGGAGGTATGTTTATTGAATCATCTCTCGCAGTTTGTTTCATTGAATGTATGTTTGAAGCTTAATTCAACAATTGATCGACTACATTTTGTTTCTTACACTGAATGAGTAAAGATTGAGGCATTCAATGAATGAGAGAAGCTCAACTCATTGAATGAATGAATACAGTTTGTTTCTGTCAATGAATGTCTGACGCTGGAGACAATGAATGAAAGAGAGAAGTTCTAATCATTGAATCATCTCGTACAGATTGTTTCATTGAATCAATGAAAAACGTTTGATTCATTGAATGTATGTTTGAGGCTGAATTCAACAATTGAACGAATACATTTTGTTTCTTACAATGAATAAGTTAAGCTTGAGGCATTGAAGGAATGAGAGAAGCTCAACTCATTGAAGCAGTGAATAACGTTTGTATCATTGAATGATATAGTTTGTTTCTGTCAATGAATGTATTTGGCTGGAGACATTGAATGAAAGAGAGAAGCTATAATTATTGAATCATGTCGTGCAGTTTGTTTCATTGAATCAATCAAAAGCGTTTGAATCACTGAATGTATGTTTGAAGCTTAATTCAACAATTGAACGACTACGTTTTGTTTCTTAGAATGAATGAGTTAGTCTTGAGGCGTAGAAAGAATGAGAGAAACTCAACTCATTGAATCAATGAATAACGTTTGTTTCAATGAATGAATATAGTTAGTTTCATTCAATGAATGATTTTATCTGGTGATATTGAATGAAAGAGCGAAGCTGTGTTTATTGATTCACCTCGAGCAGTTTGTTTAAATTTATCAATCAACAACGTTTGATTCATTTAAAGTACGATGGATTTTTCATACAACAATTGAACGACTACGTTTTGTTTCTTAGAATGAATGAGTTAGTCTTGAGGCGTAGAAAGAATGAGAGAAACTCAACTCATTGAATCAATGAATAACGTTTGTATCATTGAATGATATAGTTTGTTTCTGTCAATGAATGTATTTGGCTGGAGACATTGAATGAAAGAGAGAAGCTATAATTATTGAATCATCTCGTGCAGTTTGTTTCATTGAATCAATCAAAAGCGTTTGAATCACTGAATGTATGTTTGAAGCTTAATTCAACAATTGAACGACTACGTTTTGTTTCTTAGAATGAATGAGTTAGTCTTGAGGCGTAGAAAGAATGAGAGAAACTCAACTCATTGAATCAATGAATAACGTTTGTATCATTGAATGATATAGTTTGTTTCTGTCAATGAATGTATTTGGCTGGAGACATTGAATGAAAGAGAGAAGCTATAATTATTGAATCATCTCGTGCAGTTTGTTTGAATCAATGAATAACGTTTGATTCATTAAAAGTATGATGGATGTTTCATTCAACAATTGGACGAATACGGTTTGTTTCATTCAATGATTGAGTTAAGCTTGAGGCATTGAATGAATAAGAGAAGCTCAACTCATTGAATCACTGAATAACGTTTGTTTCAATCAATGCATATAGTTAGTTTCATTCAATGAATGATTTTATCTGGTGATATTGAATGAAAGAGCGAAGCTGTGTTTATTGAATCACTTCGTGCAGTTTGTTTCATTTAATCAATCAACAACGTTTGATTCATTGAAAGTACGATGGATGTTTCATACAACAATTGAACGACTACATTTTGTTTCTTCCAATGATTGAGTTAAGCTTGAGGCATTGAATGAATGAGAGAAGCTCAACTCATTGAATGAATGAATAACGTTTGTTTCATTGAATGAATGAATACAGTTTGTTTCTGTCAATGAATGTCTGACGCTGGAGACAATGAATGAAAGAGGGAAGTTCTAATCATTGAATCATCTCGTGCAGTTTGTTTCATTGAATCAATGAAAAACGTTTGATTCATTGAATATATGTTTGATGCTTAATTCAACAATTGAACGAATACATTTTGTTTCTTACAATGAATGAGTTAAGTTGAGGCATTGAATGAATGAGAGAAGCGAAGCTATGAATAACGTTTGTTTCATTGAATGAACGAATGCAGTTTGTTTGAGTCAATGAATGTATGGAGCTGGACACATTGAATAAAAGAGAGAAGTTCTAATCATTGAATCAACTCTTGCAGTTTGTTTGATTCAATCAATGAAAAGCGTTTGAATCATTGAATGTATGTTTGAAGCTTAATTCAACAATTGAACGACTACATTTTGTTTCTTACAATGAATGAGTTAAGCTTGAGCATTGAATGAATAAGAGAAGCTCAACTCATTGAATCAATGAATAACGTTTGTTTCAATGAATGAATACAGTTAGTTTCTTTCAATGAATGATTTTATCTGGTGATGTTAAATAAAAGAGCGGAGCCATGTTCATTGAATC
Source organism: Chiloscyllium punctatum (assembly GCF_047496795.1). Classification (NCBI taxonomy): domain Eukaryota; kingdom Metazoa; phylum Chordata; class Chondrichthyes; order Orectolobiformes; family Hemiscylliidae; genus Chiloscyllium; species Chiloscyllium punctatum. The sequence goes on along the minus strand of NC_092742.1, from coordinate 107,258,254 downwards.
ACCTCGTGCAGGTTTTTGCATTGAATCAATGAATAACGTTAAATTCATTGAATGTACGATTGCAGTTTCATTCAACAATTGAATGAATACCGTATGTTTCTTTCAATGAATGAGTTAAGCTCGAGGCATTGAATGAATGAGAGCAGCTAACCCTAAACCTAAACCAAACCCTGACCTGTACCCTGACCCTAACCCTGACCCTAACCATAACACAACCCTAACCCTAACCCTAAGCCTAACGCTAACCCTAACCCGAACACGAACACGAACGTTTCTTTCATTGAATGAATGAATATGGTATGTTTCTTTCATTGAATGGATTAAGTTGGAGAAATTGAATGAAAGAGAGAAGGAATAATTATTGAATCATCTCGGGCAGTTTGTTTCATTGAATCAATGAAAAACGTTTGATTCATTGAATGTATGTTTGAGGCTTAATTCAACAATTGAACGAATACATTTTGTTTCTTACAAAGAATGAGTTAAGTTTGTTTCATTGAATCAATGAAAAACGTTTGATTCATTGAATGTATGTTTGAGGCTGAATTCAACAATTGAACGAATACATTTTGTTTCTTACAATGAATGAGTTAAGCTTGAGGCATTGAAGGAATGAGAGAAGCTCAACTCATTGAAGCAATGAATAACGTTTGTATCATTGAATGATATAGTTTGTTTCTGTCAATGAATGTATTTGGCTGGAGACATTGAATGAAAGAGAGAAGCTATAATTATTGAATCATCTCGTGCAGTTTGTTTCATTGAATCAATCAAAAGCGTTTAAATCACTGAATGTATGTTTGAAGCTTAATTCAACAATTGAACGACTACGTTTTGTTTCTTAGAAAGAATGAGTTCGTCTTGAGGCGTAGAAAGAATGAGAGAAACTCAACTCATTGAATCAATGAATAACGTTTGTATCATTGAATGATATAGTTTGTTTCTGTCAATGAATGTATTTGGCTGGAGACATTGAATGAAAGAGAGAAGCTATATTTATTGAATCATCTCGTGCAGTTTGTTTGAATCAATGAATAACGTTTGATTCATTAAAAGTATGATGGATGTTTCATTCAACAATTGGACGAATACGGTTTGTTTCATTCAATGATTGAGTTAAGCTTGAGGCATTGAATGAATAAGAGAAGCTCAACTCATTGAATCACTGAATAACGTTTGTTTCAATCAATGCATATAGTTAGTTTCATTCAATGAATGATTTTATCTGGTGATATTGAATGAAAGAGCGAAGCTGTGTTTATTGAATCACCTCGTGCAGTTTGTTTCATTTAATCAAACAACAACGTTTGATTCATTGAAAGTACGATGGATGTTTCATACAACAATTGAACGACTACATTTTGTTTCTTCCAATAATTGAGTTAAGCTTGAGGCATTGAATGAATGAGAGAAGCTCAACTCATTGAATGAATGAATAACGTTTGTTTCATTGAATGAATGAATACAGTTTGTTTCTGTCAATGAATGTCTGACGCTGGAGACAATGAATGAAAGAGGGAAGTTCTAATCATTGAATCATCTCGTGCAGTTTGTTTAATTGAATCAATGAAAAACGTTTGATTCATTGAATGTATGTTTGAGGCTTAATTCAAAAATTGAACGAATACATTTTGTTTCTTACAATGAATGAGTTAAGTTGAGGCATTGAATGAATGAGAGAAGCGAAGCTATGAATAACGTTTGTTTCATTGAATGAACGAATGCAGTTTGTTTGAGTCAATGAATGTATGGAGCTGGACACATTGAATAAAAGAGAGAAGTTCTAATCATTGAATCAACTCTTGCAGTTTGTTTGATTCAATCAATGAACAGCGTTTGAATCATTGAATGTATGTTCGAAGCTTAATTCAACAATTGAACGACTACATTCTGTTTCTTACAATGAATGATTTAAGCTTGAGGCATTGAAAGAATGAGAGAAGCTCAACTCATTGAATCAATGAATGACGTTTGTTTCATTGAATGAATACAGTTTGTTTCTTTCAACGAATGGTATGGTTGAAGACATTGAATGAAAGATCGGAGGTATGTTTATTGAATCATCTCTCGCAGTTTGTTTCATTGAATGTATGTTTGAAGCTTAATTCAACAATTGATCGACTACATTTTGTTTCTTACACTGAATGAGTAAAGATTGAGGCATTCAATGAATGAGAGAAGCTCAACTCATTGAATGAATGAATACAGTTTGTTTCTGTCAATGAATGTCTGACGCTGGAGACAATGAATGAAAGAGAGAAGTTCTAATCATTGAATCATCTCGTACAGATTGTTTCATTGAATCAATGAAAAACGTTTGATTCATTGAATGTATGTTTGAGGCTGAATTCAACAATTGAACGAATACATTTTGTTTCTTACAATGAATGAGTTAAGCTTGAGGCATTGAAGGAATGAGAGAAGCTCAACTCATTGAAGCAGTGAATAACGTTTGTATCATTGAATGATATAGTTTGTTTCTGTCAATGAATGTATTTGGCTGGAGACATTGAATGAAAGAGAGAAGCTATAATTATTGAATCATGTCGTGCAGTTTGTTTCATTGAATCAATCAAAAGCGTTTGAATCACTGAATGTATGTTTGAAGCTTAATTCAACAATTGAACGACTACGTTTTGTTTCTTAGAATGAATGAGTTAGTCTTGAGGCGTAGAAAGAATGAGAGAAACTCAACTCATTGAATCAATGAATAACGTTTGTTTCAATGAATGAATATAGTTAGTTTCATTCAATGAATGATTTTATCTGGTGATATTGAATGAAAGAGCGAAGCTGTGTTTATTGATTCACCTCGAGCAGTTTGTTTAAATTTATCAATCAACAACGTTTGATTCATTGAAAGTACGATGGATTTTTCATACAACAATTGAACGACTACATTTTGTTTCTTCCAATGATTGAGTTAATCTTGAGGCATTGAATGAATGAGAGAAGCTCAACTCATTGAATGAATGAATAACGTTTGTTTCATTGAATGAATGAATACAGTTTGTTTCTGTCAATGAATGTCTGACGCTGGAGACAATGAATGAAAGAGAGAAGTTCTATTCATTGAATCATCTTGTGCAGTTTGTTTCATTGAATCAATGAAAAACGTTTCATTCATTGAATGTATGTTTGAGGCTTAATTCAGCAATCGAACGAATACATTTTGTTTCTTACAAAGAATGAGTTAAGTTTGTTTCATTGAATCAATGAAAAACGTTTCATTCATTGAATGTATGTTTGAGGCTTAATTCAGCAATCGAACGAATACATTTTGTTTCTTACAATGTATGAGTTAAGCTTGAAGCATTGAATGAATGAGAGAAGCTCAACTCATTTAATCAATGAATAACGTTTGTTCATTGAATGAATGAATACAGTTTGTTTCTTTCAGTGACTGTATTAAGCTAGAGATATTGAATACAACAGAGGAGTTCTAATCATTGAATCATCTCGTGAAGTTTGTTTAATTGAATCAATGAAAAACGTTTGATTCATTGAATGTATGTTTGAGGCTTAATTCAACAATTGAACGAATACATTTTGTTTCTTACAATGAATGAGTTAAGTTGAGGCATTGAATGAATGAGAGAAGCGAAGCTATGAATAACGTTTGTTTCATTGAATGAACGAATGCAGTTTGTTTGAGTCAATGAATGTATGGAGCTGGACACATTGAATAAAAGAGAGAAGTTCTAATCATTGAATCAACTCTTGCAGTTTGTTTGATTCAATCAATGAAAAGCGTTTGAATCATTGAATGTATGTTTGAAGCTTAATTCAACAATTGAACGACTACATTTTGTTTCTTACAATGAATGATTTAAGCTTGAGGCATTGAAAGAATGAGAGAAGCTCAACTCATTGAATTAATGAATGACGTTTGTTTCATTGAATGAATACAGTTTGTTTCTTTCAACGAATGGTATGGCTGAAGACATTGAATGAAAGATCGGAGGTATGTTTATTGAATCATCTCGCGCAGTTTGTTTCATTGAATGTATGTTTGAAGCTTAATTCAACAATTGAACGACTACATTTTGTTTCTTACAATGAATGAGTTAAGCTTGAGCATTGAATGAATAAGAGAAGCTCAACTCATTGAATCAATGAATAACGTTTGTTTCAATGAATGAATACAGTTAGTTTCTTTCAATGAATGATTTTATCTATTGATATTAAATGAAAGAGCGGAGCCATGTTCATTGAATCACCTCGTGCAGGTTTTTGCATTGAATCAATGAATAACGTTAAATTCATTGAATGTACGATTGCAGTTTCATTCAACAATTGAATGAATACCGTATGTTTTTTTCAATGAATGAGTTAAGCTCGAGGCATTGAATGAATGAGAGCAGCTAACCCTAAACCTAAACCAAACCCTGACCTGTACCCTGACCCTAACCCTGACCCTAACCATAACACAACCCTAACCCTAACCCTAAGCCTAACGCTAACCCTAACCCTAACCCGAACACGAACGTTTCTTTCATTGAATGAATGAATATGGTATGTTTCTTTCATTGACTGGATTAAGTTGGAGAAATTGAATGAAAGAGAGAAGGAATAATTATTGAATCATCTCGGGCAGTTTGTTTCATTGAATCAATGAAAAACGTTTGATTCATTGAATGTATGTTTGAGGCTTAATTCAACAATTGAACGAATACATTTTGTTTCTTACAAAGAATGAGTTAAGTTTGTTTCATTGAATCAATAAAAACGTTTGATTCATTGAATGTATGTTTGAGGCTGAATTCAACAATTGAACGAATACATTTTGTTTCTTACAATGAATGAGTTAAGCTTGAGGCATTGAAGGAATGAGAGAAGCTCAACTCATTGAAGCAATGAATAACGTTTGTATCATTGAATGATATAGTTTGTTTCTGTCAATGAATGTATTTGGCTGGAGACATTGAATGAAAGAGAGAAGCTATAATTATTGAATCATCTCGTGCAGTTTGTTTCATTGAATCAATCAAAAGCGTTTGAATCACTGAATGTATGTTTGAAGCTTAATTCAACAATTGAACGACTACGTTTTGTTTCTTATTATGAATGAGTTAGTCTTGAGGCGTAGAAAGAATGAGAGAAACTCAACTCATTGAATCAATGAATAACGTTTGTATCATTGAATGATATAGTTTGTTTCTGTCAATGAATGTATTTGGCTGGAGACATTGAATGAAAGAGAGAAGCTATAATTATTGAATCATCTCGTGCACTTTGCTTGAATCAATGAATAACGTTTGATTCATTAAAAGTTTGATGGATGTTTCATTCAACAATTGGACGAATACGGTTTGTTTCATTCAATGATTGAGTTAAGCTTGAGGCATTGAATGAATAAGAGAAGCTCAACTCATTGAATCAATGAATAACGTTTGTTTCAATGAATGAATATAGTTAGTTTCATTCAATGAATGATTTTATCTGGTGATATTGAATGAAAGAGCGAAGCTGTGTTTATTGAATCACCTCGAGCAGTTTGTTTAAATTTATCAATCAACAACGTTTGATTCATTGAAAGTACGATGGATTTTTCATACAACAATTGAACGACTACATTTTGTTTCTTCCAATGATTGAGTTAATCTTGAGGCATTGAATGAATGAGAGAAGCTCAACTCATTGAATGAATGAATAACGTTTGTTTCATTGAATGAATGAATACAGTTTGTTTCTGTCAATGAATGTCTGACGCTGGAGACAATGAATGAAAGAGAGAAGTTCTAATCATTGAATCATCTTGTGCAGTTTGTTTCATTGAATCAATGAAAAACGTTTCATTCATTGAATGTATGTTTGAGGCTTAATTCAGCAATCGAACGAATACATTTTGTTTCTTACAAAGAATGAGTTAAGTTTGATTCATTGAATCAATGAAAAACGTTTCATTCATTGAATGTATGTTTGAGGCTTAATTCAGCAATCTAACGAATACATTTTGTTTCTTAAAATGTATGAGTTAAGCTTGAAGCATTGAATGAATGAGAGAAGCTCAACTCATTTAATCAATGAATAACGTTTGTTCATTGAATGAATGAATACAGTTTGTTTCTTTCAGTGACTGTATTAAGCTAGAGATATTGAATACAACAGAGGAGTTCTAATCATTGAATCATCTCGTGAAGTTTGTTTCATTGAATCAATGAAAAACGTTTGATTCATTGAATGTATGTTTGAGGCTTAATTCAAAAATTGAACGAATACATTTTGTTTCTTACAATGAATGAGTTAAGTTGAGGCATTGAATGAATGAGAGAAGCGAAGCTATGAATAACGTTTGTTTCATTGAATGAACGAATGCAGTTTGTTTGAGTCAATGAATGTATGGAGCTGGACACATTGAATAAAAGAGAGAAGTTCTAATCATTGAATCAACTCTTGCAGTTTGTTTGATTCAATCAATGAAAAGCGTTTGAATCATTGAATGTATGTTTGAAGCTTAATTCAACAATTGAACGACTACATTTTGTTTCTTACAATGAATGATTTAAGCTTGAGGCATTGAAAGAATGAGAGAAGCTCAACTCATTGAATTAATGAATGACGTTTGTTTCATTGAATGAATACAGTTTGTTTCGTTCAACGAATGGTATGGCTGAAGACATTGAATGAAAGATCGGAGGTATGTTTATTGAATCATCTCGCGCAGTTTGTTTCATTGAATGTATGTTTGAAGCTTAATTCAACAATTGAACGACTACATTTTGTTTCTTACAATGAATGAGTTAAGCTTGAGCATTGAATGAATAAGAGAAGCTCAACTCATTGAATCAATGAATAACGTTTGTTTCAATGAATGAATACAGTTAGTTTCTTTCAATGAATGATTTTATCTGGTGATGTTAAATAAAAGAGCGGAGCCATGTTCATTGAATCACCTCGTGCAGGTTTTTGCATTGAATCAATGAATAACGTTAAATTCATTGAATGTACGATTGCAGTTTCATTCAACAATTGAATGAATACCGTATGTTTCTTTCAATGAATGAGTTAAGCTCGAGGCATTGAATGAATGAGAGCAGCTAACCCTAAACCTAAACCAAACCCTGACCTGTACCCTGACCCTAACCCTGACCCTAACCATAACACAACCCTAACCCTAACCCTAAGCCTAACGCTAACCCTAACCCGAACACGAACACGAACGTTTCTTTCATTGAATGAATGAATATGGTATGTTTCTTTCATTGAATGGATTAAGTTGGAGAAATTGAATGAAAGAGAGAAGGAATAATTATTGAATCATCTCGGGCAGTTTGTTTCATTGAATCAATGAAAAACTTTTGATTCATTGAATATATGTTTGATGCTTAATTCAACAATTGAACGAATACATTTTGTTTCTTACAAAGAATGAGTTAAGTTTGTTTCATTGAATCAATGAAAAACGTTTGATTCATTGAATGTATGTTTGAGGCTGAATTCAACAATTGAACGAATACATTTTGTTTCTTACAATGAATGAGTTAAGCTTGAGGCATTGAAGGAATGAGAGAAGCTCAACTCATTGAAGCAATGAATAACGTTTGTATCATTGAATGATATAGTTTGTTTCTGTCAATGAATGTATTTGGCTGGAGACATTGAATGAAAGAGAGAAGCTATAATTATTGAATCATCTCGTGCAGTTTGTTTCATTGAATCAATCAAAAGCGTTTGAATCACTGAATGTATGTTTGAAGCTTAATTCAACAATTGAACGACTACGTTTTGTTTCTTAGAATGAATGAGTTAGTCTTGAGGCGTAGAAAGAATGAGAGAAACTCAACTCATTGAATCAATGAATAACGTTTGTATCATTGAATGATATAGTTTGTTTCTGTCAATGAATGTATTTGGCTGGAGACATTGAATGAAAGAGAGAAGCTATAATTATTGAATCATCTCGTGCAGTTTGTTTGAATCAATGAATAACGTTTGATTCATTAAAAGTATGATGGATGTTTCATTCAACAATTGGACGAATACGGTTTGTTTCATTCAATGATTGAGTTAAGCTTGAGGCATTGAATGAATAAGAGAAGCTCAACTCATTGAATCACTGAATAACGTTTGTTTCAATCAATGCATATAGTTAGTTTCATTCAATGAATGATTTTATCTGGTGATATTGAATGAAAGAGCGAAGCTGTGTTTATTGAATCACTTCGTGCAGTTTGTTTCATTTAATCAATCAACAACGTTTGATTCATTGAAAGTACGATGGATGTTTCATACAACAATTGAACGACTACATTTTGTTTCTTCCAATGATTGAGTTAAGCTTGAGGCATTGAATGAATGAGAGAAGCTCAACTCATTGAATGAATGAATAACGTTTGTTTCATTGAATGAATGAATACAGTTTGTTTCTGTCAATGAATGTCTGACGCTGGAGACAATGAATGAAAGAGGGAAGTTCTAATCATTGAATCATCTCGTGCAGTTTGTTTCATTGAATCAATGAAAAACGTTTGATTCATTGAATGTATGTTTGAGGCTTAATTCAAAAATTGAACGAATACATTTTGTTTCTTACAATGAATGAGTTAAGTTGAGGCATTGAATGAATGAGAGAAGCGAAGCTATGAATAACGTTTGTTTCATTGAATGAACGAATGCAGTTTGTTTGAGTCAATGAATGTATGGAGCTGGACACATTGAATAAAAGAGAGAAGTTCTAATCATTGAATCAACTCTTGCAGTTTGTTTGATTCAATCAATGAAAAGCGTTTGAATCATTGAATGTATGTTTGAAGCTTAATTCAACAATTGAACGACTACATTTTGTTTCTTACAATGAATGAGTTAAGCTTGAGCATTGAATGAATAAGAGAAGCTCAACTCATTGAATCAATGAATAACGTTTGTTTCAATGAATGAATACAGTTAGTTTCTTTCAATGAATGATTTTATCTGGTGATGTTAAATGAAAGAGCGGAGCCATGTTCATTGAATCACCTCGTGCAGGTTTTTGCATTGAATCAATGAATAACGTTAAATTCATTGAATGTACGATTGCAGTTTCATTCAACAATTGAATGAATACCGTATGTTTCTTTCAATGAATGAGTTAAGCTCGAGGCATTGAATGAATGAGAGCAGCTAACCCTAAACCTAAACCAAACCCTGACCTGTACCCTGACCCTAACCCTGACCCTAACCATAACACAACCCTAACCCTAACCCTAAGCCTAACGCTAACCCTAACCCTAACCCGAACACGAACGTTTCTTTCATTGAATGAATGAATATGGTATGTTTCTTTCATTGAATGGATTAAGTTGGAGAAATTGAATGAAAGAGAGAAGGAATAATTATTGAATCATCTCGGGCAGTTTGTTTCATTGAATCAATGAAAAACGTTTGATTCATTGAATGTATGTTTGAGGCTTAATTCAACAATTGAACGAATACATTTTGTTTCTTACAAAGAATGAGTTAAGTTTGTTTCATTGAATCAATGAAAAACGTTTGATTCATTGAATGTATGTTTGAGGCTGAATTCAACAATTGAACGAATACATTTTGTTTCTAACAATGAATGAGTTAAGCTTGAGGCATTGAAGGAATGAGAGAAGCTCAACTCATTGAAGCAATGAATAACGTTTGTATCATTGAATGATATAGTTTGTTTCTGTCAATGAATGTATTTGGCTGGAGACATTGAATGAAAGAGAGAAGCTATAATTATTGAATCATCTCGTGTAGTTTGTTTGAATCAATGAATAACGTTTGATTCATTAAAAGTATGATGGATGTTTCATTCAACAATTGGACGAATACGGTTTGTTTCATTCAATGATTGAGTTAAGCTTGAGGCATTGAATGAATAAGAGAAGCTCAACTCATTGAATCAATGAATAACGTTTGTTTCAATCAATGAATATAGTTAGTTTCATTCAATGAATGATTTTATCTGGTGATATTGAATGAAAGAGCGAAGCTGTGTTTATTGAATCACCTCGTGCAGTTTGTTTCATTTAATCAATCAACAACGTTTGATTCATTGAAAGTACGATGGATTTTTCATACAACAATTGAACGACTACCTTTTGTTTCTTCCAATGATTGAGTTAAGCTTGAGGCATTGAATGAATGAGAGAAGCTCAACTCATTGAATGAATGAATAACGTTTGTTTCATTGAATGAATGAATACAGTTTGTTTCTGTCAATGAATGTCTGACGCTGGAGACAATGAATGAAAGAGAGAAGTTCTAATCATTGAATCATCTCGTGCAGTTTGTTTCATTGAATCAATGAAAAACGTTTCATTCATTGAATGTATATTTGTGGCTTAATTCAACAATTGAACGAATACATTTTGTTTCTTACAATGAATGAGTTAAGTTGAGGCATTGAATGAATGAGAGAAGCGAAGCTATGAATAACGTTTGTTTCATTGAATGAACGAATGCAGTTTGTTTGAGTCAATGAATGTATGGAGCTGGACACATTGAATAAAAGAGAGAAGTTCTAATCATTGAATCAACTCGTACAGTTTGTTTGATTCAATCAATGAAAAGCGTTTGAATCATTGAATGTATGTTTGAAGCTTAATTCAACAATTGAACGACTACATTTTGTTTCTTACAATGAATGATTTAAGCTTGAGGCATTGAAAGAATGAGAGAAGCTCAACTCATTGAATCAATGAATGACGTTTGTTTCATTGAATGAATACAGTTTGTTTCTTTCAACGAATGGTATGGCTGAAGACATTGAATGAAAGATCGGAGGTATGTTTATTGAATCATCTCGCGCAGATTGTTTCATTGAAGGTATGTTTGAAGCTTAATTCAACAATTAAACGACTACATTTTGTTTCTTACAATGAATGAGTTAAGCTTGAGCATTGACTGAATAAGAGAAGCTCAACTCATTGAATCAATGAATAACGTTTGTTTCAATTAATGAATACAGTTAGTTTCTTTCAATGAATGATTTTATCTGGTGATGTTAAATAAAAGAGCGGAGCCATGTTCATTGAATCACCTCGTGCAGGTTTTTGCATTGAATCAATGAATAACGTTAAATTCATTGAATGTACGATTGCAGTTTCATTCAACAATTGAATGAATACCGTATGTTTTTTTCAATGAATGAGTTAAGCTCGAGGCATTGAATGAATGATAGCAGCTAACCCTAAACCTAAACCAAACCCTGACCTGTACCCTGACCCTAACCCTGACCCTAACCATAACACAACCCTAACCCTAACCCTAAGCCTAACGCTAACCCTAACCCGAACACGAACACGAACGTTTCTTTCATTGAATGAATGAATATGGTATGTTTCTTTCATTGAATGGATTAAGTTGGAGAAATTGAATGAAAGAGAGAAGGAATAATTATTGAATCATCTCGGGCAGTTTGTTTCATTGAATCAATGAAAAACGTTTCATTCATTGAATGTATGTTTGAGGCTTAATTCAACAATTGAACGAATACATTTTGTTTCTTACAAAGAATGAGTTAAGTTTGTTTCATTGAATCAATGAAAAACGTTTGATTCATTGAATGTATGTTTGAGGCTGAATTCAACAATTGAACGAATACATTTTGTTTCTTACAATGAATGAGTTAAGCTTGAGGCATTGAAGGAATGAGAGAAGCTCAACTCATTGAAGCAATGAATAACGTTTGTATCATTGAATGATATAGTTTGTTTCTGTCAATGAATGTATTTGGCTGGAGACATTGAATGAAAGAGAGAAGCTATAATTATTGAATCATCTCGTGCAGTTTGTTTCATTGAATCAATCAAAAGCGTTTAAATCACTGAATGTATGTTTGAAGCTTAATTCAACAATTGAACGACTACGTTTTGTTTCTTAGAAAGAATGAGTTCGTCTTGAGGCGTAGAAAGAATGAGAGAAACTCAACTCATTGAATCAATGAATAACGTTTGTATCATTGAATGATATAGTTTGTTTCTGTCAATGAATGTATTTGGCTGGAGACATTGAATGAAAGAGAGAAGCTATAATTATTGAATCATCTCGTGCAGTTTGTTTGAATCAATGAATAACGTTTGATTCATTAAAAGTATGATGGATGTTTCATTCAACAATTGGACGAATACGGTTTGTTTCATTCAATGATTGAGTTAAGCTTGAGGCATTGAATGAATAAGAGAAGCTCAACTCATTGAATCACTGAATAACGTTTGTTTCAATCAATGCATATAGTTAGTTTCATTCAATGAATGATTTTATCTGGTGATATTGAATGAAAGAGCGAAGCTGTGTTTATTGAATCACCTCGTGCAGTTTGTTTCATTTAATCAAACAACAACGTTTGATTCATTGAAAGTACGATGGATGTTTCATACAACAATTGAACGACTACATTTTGTTTCTTCCAATAATTGAGTTAAGCTTGAGGCATTGAATGAATGAGAGAAGCTCAACTCATTGAATGAATGAATAACGTTTGTTTCATTGAATGAATGAATACAGTTTGTTTCTGTCAATGAATGTCTGACGCTGGAGACAATGAATGAAAGAGGGAAGTTCTAATCATTGAATCATCTCGTGCAGTTTGTTTAATTGAATCAATGAAAAACGTTTGATTCATTGAATGTATGTTTGAGGCTTAATTCAAAAATTGAACGAATACATTTTGTTTCTTACAATGAATGAGTTAAGTTGAGGCATTGAATGAATGAGAGAAGCGAAGCTATGAATAACGTTTGTTTCATTGAATGACCGAATGCAGTTTGTTTGAGTCAATGAATGTATGGAGCTTGACACATTGAATAAAAGAGAGAAGTTCTAATCATTGAATCAACTCTTGCAGTTTGTTTGATTCAATCAATGAACAGCGTTTGAATCATTGAATGTATGTTCGAAGCTTAATTCAACAATTGAACGACTACATTCTGTTTCTTACAATGAATGATTTAAGCTTGAGGCATTGAAAGAATGAGAGAAGCTCAACTCATTGAATCAATGAATGACGTTTGTTTCATTGAATGAATACAGTTTGTTTCTTTCAACGAATGGTATGGTTGAAGACATTGAATGAAAGATCGGAGGTATGTTTATTGAATCATCTCTCGCAGTTTGTTTCATTGAATGTATGTTTGAAGCTTAATTCAACAATTGATCGACTACATTTTGTTTCTTACACTGAATGAGTAAAGATTGAGGCATTCAATGAATGAGAGAAGCTCAACTCATTGAATGAATGAATACAGTTTGTTTCTGTCAATGAATGTCTGACGCTGGAGACAATGAATGAAAGAGAGAAGTTCTAATCATTGAATCATCTCGTACAGATTGTTTCATTGAATCAATGAAAAACGTTTGATTCATTGAATGTATGTTTGAGGCTGAATTCAACAATTGAACGAATACATTTTGTTTCTTACAATGAATAAGTTAAGCTTGAGGCATTGAAGGAATGAGAGAAGCTCAACTCATTGAAGCAGTGAATAACGTTTGTATCATTGAATGATATAGTTTGTTTCTGTCAATGAATGTATTTGGCTGGAGACATTGAATGAAAGAGAGAAGCTACAATTATTGAATCATGTCGTGCAGTTTGTTTCATTGAATCAATCAAAAGCGTTTGAATCACTGAATGTATGTTTGAAGCTTAATTCAACAATTGAACGACTACGTTTTGTTTCTTAGAATGAATGAGTTAGTCTTGAGGCGTAGAAAGAATGAGAGAAACTCAACTCATTGAATCAATGAATAACGTTTGTTTCAATGAATGAATATAGTTAGTTTCATTCAATGAATGATTTTATCTGGTGATATTGAATGAAAGAGCGAAGCTGTGTTTATTGATTCACCTCGAGCAGTTTGTTTAAATTTATCAATCAACAACGTTTGATTCATTGAAAGTACGATGGATTTTTCATACAACAATTGAACGACTACATTTTGTTTCTTCCAATGATTGAGTTAATCTTGAGGCATTGAATGAATAATTGAAGCTCAACTCATTGAATGAATGAATAACGTTTGTTTCATTGAATGAATGAATACAGTTTGTTTCTGTCAATGAATGTCTGACGCTGGAGACAATGAATGAAAGAGAGAAGTTCTATTCATTGAATCATCTTGTGCAGTTTGTTTCATTGAATCAATGAAAAACGTTTCATTCATTGAATGTATGTTTGAGGCTTAATTCAGCAATCGAACGAATACATTTTGTTTCTTACAAAGAATGAGTTAAGTTTGTTTCATTGAATCAATGAAAAACGTTTCATTCATTGAATGTATGTTTGAGGCTTAATTCAGCAATCGAACGAATACATTTTGTTTCTTACAATGTATGAGTTAAGCTTGAAGCATTGAATGAATGAGAGAAGCTCAACTCATTTAATCAATGAATAACGTTTGTTCATTGAATGAATGAATACAGTTTGTTTCTTTCAGTGACTGTATTAAGCTAGAGATATTGAATACAACAGAGGAGTTCTAATCATTGAATCATCTCGTGAAGTTTGTTTCATTGAATCAATGAAAAACGTTTGATTCATTGAATGTATGTTTGAGGCTTAATTCAACAATTGAACGAATACATTTTGTTTCTTACAATGAATGAGTTAAGTTGAGGCATTGAATGAATGAGAGAAGCGAAGCTATGAATAACGTTTGTTTCATTGAATGAACGAATGCAGTTTGTTTGAGTCAATGAATGTATGGAGCTGGACACATTGAATAAAAGAGAGAAGTTCTAATCATTGAATCAACTCTTGCAGTTTGTTTGATTCAATCAATGAAAAGCGTTTGAATCATTGAATGTATGTTTGAAGCTTAATTCAACAATTGAACGACTACATTTTGTTTCTTACAATGAATGATTTAAGCTTGAGGCATTGAAAGAATGAGAGAAGCTCAACTCATTGAATTAATGAATGACGTTTGTTTCATTGAATGAATACAGTTTGTTTCTTTCAACGAATGGTATGGCTGAAGACATTGAATGAAAGATCGGAGGTATGTTTATTGAATCATCTCGCGCAGTTTGTTTCATTGAATGTATGTTTGAAGCTTAATTCAACAATTGAACGACTACATTTTGTTTCTTACAATGAATGAGTTAAGCTTGAGCATTGAATGAATAAGAGAAGCTCAACTCATTGAATCAATGAATAACGTTTGTTTCAATGAATGAATACAGTTAGTTTCTTTCAATGAATGATTTTATCTGGTGATATTAAATGAAAGAGCGGAGCCATGTTCATTGAATCACCTCGTGCAGGTTTTTGCATTGAATCAATGAATAACGTTAAATTCATTGAATGTACGATTGCAGTTTCATTCAACAATTGAATGAATACCGTATGTTTCTTTCAATGAATGAGTTAAGCTCGAGGCATTGAATGAATGAGAGCAGCTAACCCTAAACCTAAACCAAACCCTGACCTGTACCCTGACCCTAACCCTGACCCTAACCATAACACAACCCTAACCCTAACCCTAAGCCTAACGCTAACCCTAACCCTAACCCGAACACGAACGTTTCTTTCATTGAATGAATGAATATGGTATGTTTCTTTCATTGACTGGATTAAGTTGGAGAAATTGAATGAAAGAGAGAAGGAATAATTATTGAATCATCTCGGGCAGTTTGTTTCATTGAATCAATGAAAAACGTTAGATTCATTGAATGTATGTTTGAGGCTTAATTCAACAATTGAACGAATACATTTTGTTTCTTACAAAGAATGAGTTAAGTTTGTTTCATTGAATCAATAAAAACGTTTGATTCATTGAATGTATGTTTGAGGCTGAATTCAACAATTGAACGAATACATTTTGTTTCTTACAATGAATGAGTTAAGCTTGAGGCATTGAAGGAATGAGAGAAGCTCAACTCATTGAAGCAATGAATAACGTTTGTATCATTGAATGATATAGTTTGTTTCTGTCAATGAATGTATTTGGCTGGAGACATTGAATGAAAGAGAGAAGCTATAATTATTGAATCATCTCGTGCAGTTTGTTTCATTGAATCAATCAAAAGCGTTTGAATCACTGAATGTATGTTTGAAGCTTAATTCAACAATTGAACGACTACGTTTTGTTTCTTATTATGAATGAGTTAGTCTTGAGGCGTAGAAAGAATGAGAGAAACTCAACTCATTGAATCAATGAATAACGTTTGTATCATTGAATGATATAGTTTGTTTCTGTCAATGAATGTATTTGGCTGGAGACATTGAATGAAAGAGAGAAGCTATAATTATTGAATCATCTCGTGCACTTTGCTTGAATCAATGAATAACGTTTGATTCATTAAAAGTTTGATGGATGTTTCATTCAACAATTGGACGAATACGGTTTGTTTCATTCAATGATTGAGTTAAGCTTGAGGCATTGAATGAATAAGAGAAGCTCAACTCATTGAATCAATGAATAACGTTTGTTTCAATGAATGAATATAGTTAGTTTCATTCAATGAATGATTTTATCTGGTGATATTGAATGAAAGAGCGAAGCTGTGTTTATTGAATCACCTCGAGCAGTTTGTTTAAATTTATCAATCAACAACGTTTGATTCATTGAAAGTACGATGGATTTTTCATACAACAATTGAACGACTACATTTTGTTTCTTCCAATGATTGAGTTAATCTTGAGGCATTGAATGAATGAGAGAAGCTCAACTCATTGAATGAATGAATAACGTTTGTTTCATTGAATGAATGAATACAGTTTGTTTCTGTCAATGAATGTCTGACGCTGGAGACAATGAATGAAAGAGAGAAGTTCTAATCATTGAATCATCTTGTGCAGTTTGTTTCATTGAATCAATGAAAAACGTTTCATTCATTGAATGTATGTTTGAGGCTTAATTCAGCAATCTAACGAATACATTTTGTTTCTTAAAATGTATGAGTTAAGCTTGAAGTTTGTTCATTGAATGAATGAATACAGTTTGTTTCTTTCAGTGACTGTATTAAGCTAGAGATATTGAATACAACAGAGGAGTTCTAATCATTGAATCATCTCGTGAAGTTTGTTTCATTGAATCAATGAAAAACGTTTGATTCATTGAATGTATGTTTGAGGCTTAATTCAAAAATTGAACGAATACATTTTGTTTCTTACAATGAATGAGTTAAGTTGAGGCATTGAATGAATGAGAGAAGCGAAGCTATGAATAACGTTTGTTTCATTGAATGAACGAATGCAGTTTGTTTGAGTCAATGAATGTATGGAGCTGGACACATTGAATAAAAGAGAGAAGTTCTAATCATTGAATCAACTCTTGCAGTTTGTTTGATTCAATCAATGAAAAGCGTTTGAATCATTGAATGTATGTTTGAAGCTTAATTCAACAATTGAACGACTACATTTTGTTTCTTACAATGAATGATTTAAGCTTGAGGCATTGAAAGAATGAGAGAAGCTCAACTCATTGAATTAATGAATGACGTTTGTTTCATTGAATGAATACAGTTTGTTTCGTTCAACGAATGGTATGGCTGAAGACATTGAATGAAAGATCGGAGGTATGTTTATTGAATCATCTCGCGCAGTTTGTTTCATTGAATGTATGTTTGAAGCTTAATTCAACAATTGAACGACTACATTTTGTTTCTTACAATGAATGAGTTAAGCTTGAGCATTGAATGAATAAGAGAAGCTCAACTCATTGAATCAATGAATAACGTTTGTTTCAATGAATGAATACAGTTAGTTTCTTTCAATGAATGATTTTATCTGGTGATGTTAAATAAAAGAGCGGAGCCATGTTCATTGAATCACCTCGTGCAGGTTTTTGCATTGAATCAATGAATAACGTTAAATTCATTGAATGTACGATTGCAGTTTCATTCAACAATTGAATGAATACCGTATGTTTCTTTCAATGAATGAGTTAAGCTCGAGGCATTGAATGAATGAGAGCAGCTAACCCTAAACCTAAACCAAACCCTGACCTGTACCCTGACCCTAACCCTGACCCTAACCATAACACAACCCTAACCCTAACCCTAAGCCTAACGCTAACCCTAACCCGAACACGAACACGAACGTTTCTTTCATTGAATGAATGAATATGGTATGTTTCTTTCATTGAATGGATTAAGTTGGAGAAATTGAATGAAAGAGAGAAGGAATAATTATTGAATCATCTCGGGCAGTTTGTTTCATTGAATCAATGAAAAACGTTTGATTCATTGAATATATGTTTGATGCTTAATTCAACAATTGAACGAATACATTTTGTTTCTTACAAAGAATGAGTTAAGTTTGTTTCATTGAATCAATGAAAAACGTTTGATTCATTGAATGTATGTTTGAGGCTGAATTCAACAATTGAACGAATACATTTTGTTTCTTACAATGAATGAGTTAAGCTTGAGGCATTGAAGGAATGAGAGAAGCTCAACTCATTGAAGCAATGAATAACGTTTGTATCATTGAATGATATAGTTTGTTTCTGTCAATGAATGTATTTGGCTGGAGACATTGAATGAAAGAGAGAAGCTATAATTATTGAATCATCTCGTGCAGTTTGTTTCATTGAATCAATCAAAAGCGTTTGAATCACTGAATGTATGTTTGAAGCTTAATTCAACAATTGAACGACTACGTTTTGTTTCTTATTATGAATGAGTTAGTCTTGAGGCGTAGAAAGAATGAGAGAAACTCAACTCATTGAATCAATGAATAACGTTTGTATCATTGAATGATATAGTTTGTTTCTGTCAATGAATGTATTTGGCTGGAGACATTGAATGAAAGAGAGAAGCTATAATTATTGAATCATCTCGTGCACTTTGCTTGAATCAATGAATAACGTTTGATTCATTAAAAGTTTGATGGATGTTTCATTCAACAATTGGACGAATACGGTTTGTTTCATTCAATGATTGAGTTAAGCTTGAGGCATTGAATGAATAAGAGAAGCTCAACTCATTGAATCAATGAATAACGTTTGTTTCAATGAATGAATATAGTTAGTTTCATTCAATGAATGATTTTATCTGGTGATATTGAATGAAAGAGCGAAGCTGTGTTTATTGAATCACCTCGAGCAGTTTGTTTAAATTTATCAATCAACAACGTTTGATTCATTGAAAGTACGATGGATTTTTCATACAACAATTGAACGACTACATTTTGTTTCTTCCAATGATTGAGTTAATCTTGAGGCATTGAATGAATGAGAGAAGCTCAACTCATTGAATGAATGAATAACGTTTGTTTCATTGAATGAATGAATACAGTTTGTTTCTGTCAATGAATGTCTGACGCTGGAGACAATGAATGAAAGAGAGAAGTTCTAATCATTGAATCATCTTGTGCAGTTTGTTTCATTGAATCAATGAAAAACGTTTCATTCATTGAATGTATGTTTGAGGCTTAATTCAGCAATCTAACGAATACATTTTGTTTCTTAAAATGTATGAGTTAAGCTTGAAGTTTGTTCATTGAATGAATGAATACAGTTTGTTTCTTTCAGTGACTGTATTAAGCTAGAGATATTGAATACAACAGAGGAGTTCTAATCATTGAATCATCTCGTGAAGTTTGTTTCATTGAATCAATGAAAAACGTTTGATTCATTGAATGTATGTTTGAGGCTTAATTCAAAAATTGAACGACTACATTTTGTTTCTTACAATGAATGAGTTAAGTTGAGGCATTGAATGAATGAGAGAAGCGAAGCTATGAATAACGTTTGTTTCATTGAATGAACGAATGCAGTTTGTTTGAGTCAATGAATGTATGGAGCTGGACACATTGAATAAAAGAGAGAAGTTCTAATCATTGAATCAACTCTTGCAGTTTGTTTGATTCAATCAATGAAAAGCGTTTGAATCATTGAATGTATGTTTGAAGCTTAATTCAACAATTGAACGACTACATTTTGTTTCTTACAATGAATGATTTAATCTTGAGGCATTGAAAGAATGAGAGAAGCTCAACTCATTGAATTAATGAATGACGTTTGTTTCATTGAATGAATACAGTTTGTTTCGTTCAACGAATGGTATGGCTGAAGACATTGAATGAAAGATCGGAGGTATGTTTATTGAATCATCTCGCGCAGTTTGTTTCATTGAATGTATGTTTGAAGCTTAATTCAACAATTGAACGACTACATTTTGTTTCTTACAATGAATGAGTTAAGCTTGAGCATTGAATGAATAAGAGAAGCTCAACTCATTGAATCAATGAATAACGTTTGTTTCAATGAATGAATACAGTTAGTTTCTTTCAATGAATGATTTTATCTGGTGATGTTAAATAAAAGAGCGGAGCCATGTTCATTGAATCACCTCGTGCAGGTTTTTGCATTGAATCAATGAATAACGTTAAATTCATTGAATGTACGATTGCAGTTTCATTCAACAATTGAATGAATACCGTATGTTTCTTTCAATGAATGAGTTAAGCTCGAGGCATTGAATGAATGAGAGCAGCTAACCCTAAACCTAAACCAAACCCTGACCTGTACCCTGACCCTAACCCTGACCCTAACCATAACACAACCCTAACCCTAACCCTAAGCCTAACGCTAACCCTAACCCGAACACGAACACGAACGTTTCTTTCATTGAATGAATGAATATGGTATGTTTCTTTCATTGAATGGATTAAGTTGGAGAAATTGAATGAAAGAGAGAAGGAATAATTATTGAATCATCTCGGGCAGTTTGTTTCATTGAATCAATGAAAAACGTTTGATTCATTGAATATATGTTTGATGCTTAATTCAACAATTGAACGAATACATTTTGTTTCTTACAAAGAATGAGTTAAGTTTGTTTCATTGAATCAATAAAAACGTTTGATTCATTGAATGTATGTTTGAGGCTGAATTCAACAATTGAACGAATACATTTTGTTTCTTACAATGAATGAGTTAAGCTTGAGGCATTGAAGGAATGAGAGAAGCTCAACTCATTGAAGCAATGAATAACGTTTGTATCATTGAATGATATAGTTTGTTTCTGTCAATGAATGTATTTGGCTGGAGACATTGAATGAAAGAGAGAAGCTATAATTATTGAATCATCTCGTGCAGTTTGTTTCATTGAATCAATCAAAAGCGTTTGAATCACTGAATGTATGTTTGAAGCTTAATTCAACAATTGAACGACTACGTTTTGTTTCTTAGAATGAATGAGTTAGTCTTGAGGCGTAGAAAGAATGAGAGAAACTCAACTCATTGAATCAATGAATAACGTTTGTATCATTGAATGATATAGTTTGTTTCTGTCAATGAATGTATTTGGCTGGAGACATTGAATGAAAGAGAGAAGCTATAATTATTGAATCATCTCGTGCAGTTTGTTTGAATCAATGAATAACGTTTGATTCATTAAAAGTATGATGGATGTTTCATTCAACAATTGGACGAATACGGTTTGTTTCATTCAATGATTGAGTTAAGCTTGAGGCATTGAATGAATAAGAGAAGCTCAACTCATTGAATCACTGAATAACGTTTGTTTCAATCAATGCATATAGTTAGTTTCATTCAATGAATGATTTTATCTGGTGATATTGAATGAAAGAGCGAAGCTGTGTTTATTGAATCACTTCGTGCAGTTTGTTTCATTTAATCAATCAACAACGTTTGATTCATTGAAAGTACGATGGATGTTTCATACAACAATTGAACGACTACATTTTGTTTCTTCCAATGATTGAGTTAAGCTTGAGGCATTGAATGAATGAGAGAAGCTCAACTCATTGAATGAATGAATAACGTTTGTTTCATTGAATGAATGAATACAGTTTGTTTCTGTCAATGAATGTCTGACGCTGGAGACAATGAATGAAAGAGGGAAGTTCTAATCATTGAATCATCTCGTGCAGTTTGTTTAATTGAATCAATGAAAAACGTTTGATTCATTGAATGTATGTTTGAGGCTTAATTCAAAAATTGAACGAATACATTTTGTTTCTTACAATGAATGAGTTAAGTTGAGGCATTGAATGAATGAGAGAAGCGAAGCTATGAATAACGTTTGTTTCATTGAATGAACGAATGCAGTTTGTTTGAGTCAATGAATGTATGGAGCTGGACACATTGAATAAAAGAGAGAAGTTCTAATCATTGAATCAACTCTTGCAGTTTGTTTGATTCAATCAATGAAAAGCGTTTGAATCATTGAATGTATGTTTGAAGCTTAATTCAACAATTGAACGACTACATTTTGTTTCTTACAATGAATGAGTTAAGCTTGAGCATTGAATGAATAAGAGAAGCTCAACTCATTGAATCAATGAATAACGTTTGTTTCAATGAATGAATACAGTTAGTTTCTTTCAATGAATGATTTTATCTGGTGATGTTAAATGAAAGAGCGGAGCCATGTTCATTGAATCACCTCGTGCAGGTTTTTGCATTGAATCAATGAATAACGTTAAATTCATTGAATGTACGATTGCAGTTTCATTCAACAATTGAATGAATACCGTATGTTTCTTTCAATGAATGAGTTAAGCTCGAGGCATTGAATGAATGAGAGCAGCTAACCCTAAACCTAAACCAAACCCTGACCTGTACCCTGACCCTAACCCTGACCCTAACCATAACACAACCCTAACCCTAACCCTAAGCCTAACGCTAACCCTAACCCTAACCCGAACACGAACGTTTCTTTCATTGAATGAATGAATATGGTATGTTTCTTTCATTGAATGGATTAAGTTGGAGAAATTGAATGAAAGAGAGAAGGAATAATTATTGAATCATCTCGGGCAGTTTGTTTCATTGAATCAATGAAAAACGTTTGATTCATTGAATGTATGTTTGAGGCTTAATTCAACAATTGAACGAATACATTTTTTTTCTTACAAAGAATGAGTTAAGTTTGTTTCATTGAATCAATGAAAAACGTTTGATTCATTGAATGTATGTTTGAGGCTGAATTCAACAATTGAACGAATACATTTTGTTTCTTACAATGAATGAGTTAAGCTTGAGGCATTGAAGGAATGAGAGAAGCTCAACTCATTGAAGCAATGAATAACGTTTGTATCATTGAATGATATAGTTTGTTTCTGTCAATGAATGTATTTGGCTGGAGACATTGAATGAAAGAGAGAAGCTATAATTATTGAATCATCTCGTGTAGTTTGTTTGAATCAATGAATAACGTTTGATTCATTAAAAGTATGATGGATGTTTCATTCAACAATTGGACGAATACGGTTTGTTTCATTCAATGATTGAGTTAAGCTTGAGGCATTGAATGAATAAGAGAAGCTCAACTCATTGAATCAATGAATAACGTTTGTTTCAATGAATGAATATAGTTAGTTTCATTCAATGAATGATTTTATCTGGTGATATTGAATGAAAGAGCGAAGCTGTGTTTATTGAATCACCTCGTGCAGTTTGTTTCATTTAATCAATCAACAACGTTTGATTCATTGAAAGTACGATGGATTTTTCATACAACAATTGAACGACTACATTTTGTTTCTTCCAATGATTGAGTTAAGCTTGAGGCATTGAATGAATGAGAGAAGCTCAACTCATTGAATGAATGAATAACGTTTGTTTCATTGAATGAATGAATACAGTTTGTTTCTGTCAATGAATGTCTGACGCTGGAGACAATGAATGAAAGAGAGAAGTTCTAATCATTGAATCATCTCGTGCAGTTTGTTTCATTGAATCAATGAAAAACGTTTCATTCATTGAATGTATATTTGTGGCTTAATTCAACAATTGAACGAATACATTTTGTTTCTTACAATGAATGAGTTAAGTTGAGGCATTGAATGAATGAGAGAAGCGAAGCTATGAATAACGTTTGTTTCATTGAATGAACGAATGCAGTTTGTTTGAGTCAATGAATGTATGGAGCTGGACACATTGAATAAAAGAGAGAAGTTCTAATCATTGAATCAACTCGTACAGTTTGTTTGATTCAATCAATGAAAAGCGTTTGAATCATTGAATGTATGTTTGAAGCTTAATTCAACAATTGAACGACTACATTTTGTTTCTTACAATGAATGATTTAAGCTTGAGGCATTGAAAGAATGAGAGAAGCTCAACTCATTGAATCAATGAATGACGTTTGTTTCATTGAATGAATACAGTTTGTTTCTTTCAACGAATGGTATGGCTGAAGACATTGAATGAAAGATCGGAGGTATGTTTATTGAATCATCTCGCGCAGATTGTTTCATTGAATGTATGTTTGAAGCTTAATTCAACAATTAAACGACTACATTTTGTTTCTTACAATGAATGAGTTAAGCTTGAGCATTGACTGAATAAGAGAAGCTCAACTCATTGAATCAATGAATAACGTTTGTTTCAATTAATGAATACAGTTAGTTTCTTTCAATGAATGATTTTATCTGGTGATGTTAAATAAAAGAGCGGAGCCATGTTCATTGAATCACCTCGTGCAGGTTTTTGCATTGAATCAATGAATAACGTTAAATTCATTGAATGTACGATTGCAGTTTCATTCAACAATTGAATGAATACCGTATGTTTTTTTCAATGAATGAGTTAAGCTCGAGGCATTGAATGAATGAGAGCAGCTAACCCTAAACCTAAACCAAACCCTGACCTGTACCCTGACCCTAACCCTGACCCTAACCATAACACAACCCTAACCCTAACCCTAAGCCTAACGCTAACCCTAACCCGAACACGAACACGAACGTTTCTTTCATTGAATGAATGAATATGGTATGTTTCTTTCATTGAATGGATTAAGTTGGAGAAATTGAATGAAAGAGAGAAGGAATAATTATTGAATCATCTCGGGCAGTTTGTTTCATTGAATCAAAAAAAAACGTTTCATTCATTGAATGTATGTTTGAGGCTTAATTCAACAATTGAACGAATACATTTTGTTTCTTACAAAGAATGAGTTAAGTTTGTTTCATTGAATCAATGAAAAACGTTTGATTCATTGAATGTATGTTTGAGGCTGAATTCAACAATTGAACGAATACATTTTGTTTCTTACAATGAATGAGTTAAGCTTGAGGCATTGAAGGAATGAGAGAAGCTCAACTCATTGAAGCAATGAATAACGTTTGTATCATTGAATGATATAGTTTGTTTCTGTCAATGAATGTATTTGGCTGGAGACATTGAATGAAAGAGAGAAGCTATAATTATTGAATCATCTCGTGCAGTTTGTTTCATTGAATCAATCAAAAGCGTTTAAATCACTGAATGTATGTTTGAAGCTTAATTCAACAATTGAACGACTACGTTTTGTTTCTTAGAAAGAATGAGTTCGTCTTGAGGCGTAGAAAGAATGAGAGAAACTCAACTCATTGAATCAATGAATAACGTTTGTATCATTGAATGATATAGTTTGTTTCTGTCAATGAATGTATTTGGCTGGAGACATTGAATGAAAGAGAGAAGCTATAATTATTGAATCATCTCGTGCAGTTTGTTTGAATCAATGAATAACGTTTGATTCATTAAAAGTATGATGGATGTTTCATTCAACAATTGGACGAATACGGTTTGTTTCATTCAATGATTGAGTTAAGCTTGAGGCATTGAATGAATAAGAGAAGCTCAACTCATTGAATCACTGAATAACGTTTGTTTCAATCAATGCATATAGTTAGTTTCATTCAATGAATGATTTTATCTGGTGATATTGAATGAAAGAGCGAAGCTGTGTTTATTGAATCACCTCGTGCAGTTTGTTTCATTTAATCAAACAACAACGTTTGATTCATTGAAAGTACGATGGATGTTTCATACAACAATTGAACGACTACATTTTGTTTCTTCCAATAATTGAGTTAAGCTTGAGGCATTGAATGAATGAGAGAAGCTCAACTCATTGAATGAATGAATAACGTTTGTTTCATTGAATGAATGAATACAGTTTGTTTCTGTCAATGAATGTCTGACGCTGGAGACAATGAATGAAAGAGGGAAGTTCTAATCATTGAATCATCTCGTGCAGTTTGTTTAATTGAATCAATGAAAAACGTTTGATTCATTGAATGTATGTTTGAGGCTTAATTCAAAAATTGAACGAATACATTTTGTTTCTTACAATGAATGAGTTAAGTTGAGGCATTGAATGAATGAGAGAAGCGAAGCTATGAATAACGTTTGTTTCATTGAATGAACGAATGCAGTTTGTTTGAGTCAATGAATGTATGGAGCTTGACACATTGAATAAAAGAGAGAAGTTCTAATCATTGAATCAACTCTTGCAGTTTGTTTGATTCAATCAATGAACAGCGTTTGAATCATTGAATGTATGTTCGAAGCTTAATTCAACAATTGAACGACTACATTCTGTTTCTTACAATGAATGATTTAAGCTTGAGGCATTGAAAGAATGAGAGAAGCTCAACTCATTGAATCAATGAATGACGTTTGTTTCATTGAATGAATACAGTTTGTTTCTTTCAACGAATGGTATGGTTGAAGACATTGAATGAAAGATCGGAGGTATGTTTATTGAATCATCTCTCGCAGTTTGTTTCATTGAATGTATGTTTGAAGCTTAATTCAACAATTGATCGACTACATTTTGTTTCTTACACTGAATGAGTAAAGATTGAGGCATTCAATGAATGAGAGAAGCTCAACTCATTGAATGAATGAATACAGTTTGTTTCTGTCAATGAATGTCTGACGCTGGAGACAATGAATGAAAGAGAGAAGTTCTAATCATTGAATCATCTCGTACAGATTGTTTCATTGAATCAATGAAAAACGTTTGATTCATTGAATGTATGTTTGAGGCTGAATTCAACAATTGAACGAATACATTTTGTTTCTTACAATGAATAAGTTAAGCTTGAGGCATTGAAGGAATGAGAGAAGCTCAACTCATTGAAGCAGTGAATAACGTTTGTATCATTGAATGATATAGTTTGTTTCTGTCAATGAATGTATTTGGCTGGAGACATTGAATGAAAGAGAGAAGCTATAATTATTGAATCATGTCGTGCAGTTTGTTTCATTGAATCAATCAAAAGCGTTTGAATCACTGAATGTATGTTTGAAGCTTAATTCAACAATTGAACGACTACGTTTTGTTTCTTAGAATGAATGAGTTAGTCTTGAGGCGTAGAAAGAATGAGAGAAACTCAACTCATTGAATCAATGAATAACGTTTGTTTCAATGAATGAATATAGTTAGTTTCATTCAATGAATGATTTTATCTGGTGATATTGAATGAAAGAGCGAAGCTGTGTTTATTGATTCACCTCGAGCAGTTTGTTTAAATTTATCAATCAACAACGTTTGATTCATTGAAAGTACGATGGATTTTTCATACAACAATTGAACGACTACATTTTGTTTCTTCCAATGATTGAGTTAATCTTGAGGCATTGAATGAATGAGAGAAGCTCAACTCATTGAATGAATGAATAACGTTTGTTTCATTGAATGAATGAATACAGTTTGTTTCTGTCAATGAATGTCTGACGCTGGAGACAATGAATGAAAGAGAGAAGTTCTATTCATTGAATCATCTTGTGCAGTTTGTTTCATTGAATCAATGAAAAACGTTTCATTCATTGAATGTATGTTTGAGGCTTAATTCAGCAATCGAACGAATACATTTTGTTTCTTACAAAGAATGAGTTAAGTTTGTTTCATTGAATCAATGAAAAACGTTTCATTCATTGAATGTATGTTTGAGGCTTAATTCAGCAATCGAACGAATACATTTTGTTTCTTACAATGTATGAGTTAAGCTTGAAGCATTGAATGAATGAGAGAAGCTCAACTCATTTAATCAATGAATAACGTTTGTTCATTGAATGAATGAATACAGTTTGTTTCTTTCAGTGACTGTATTAAGCTAGAGATATTGAATACAACAGAGGAGTTCTAATCATTGAATCATCTCGTGAAGTTTGTTTCATTGAATCAATGAAAAACGTTTGATTCATTGAATGTATGTTTGAGGCTTAATTCAACAATTGAACGAATACATTTTGTTTCTTACAATGAATGAGTTAAGTTGAGGCATTGAATGAATGAGAGAAGCGAAGCTATGAATAACGTTTGTTTCATTGAATGAACGAATGCAGTTTGTTTGAGTCAATGAATGTATGGAGCTGGACACATTGAATAAAAGAGAGAAGTTCTAATCATTGAATCAACTCTTGCAGTTTGTTTGATTCAATCAATGAAAAGCGTTTGAATCATTGAATGTATGTTTGAAGCTTAATTCAACAATTGAACGACTACATTTTGTTTCTTACAATGAATGATTTAAGCTTGAGGCATTGAAAGAATGAGAGAAGCTCAACTCATTGAATTAATGAATGACGTTTGTTTCATTGAATGAATACAGTTTGTTTCGTTCAACGAATGGTATGGCTGAAGACATTGAATGAAAGATCGGAGGTATGTTTATTGAATCATCTCGCGCAGTTTGTTTCATTGAATGTATGTTTGAAGCTTAATTCAACAATTGAACGACTACATTTTGTTTCTTACAATGAATGAGTTAAGCTTGAGCATTGAATGAATAAGAGAAGCTCAACTCATTGAATCAATGAATAACGTTTGTTTCAATGAATGAATACAGTTAGCTTCTTTCAATGAATGATTTTATCTGGTGATGTTAAATAAAAGAGCGGAGCCATGTTCATTGAATCACCTCGTGCAGGTTTTTGCATTGAATCAATGAATAACGTTAAATTCATTGAATGTACGATTGCAGTTTCATTCAACAATTGAATGAATACCGTATGTTTCTTTCAATGAATGAGTTAAGCTCGAGGCATTGAATGAATGAGAGCAGCTAACCCTAAACCTAAACCAAACCCTGACCTGTACCCTGACCCTAACCCTGACCCTAACCATAACACAACCCTAACCCTAACCCTAAGCCTAACGCTAACCCTAACCCTAACCCGAACACGAACGTTTCTTTCATTGAATGAATGAATATGGTATGTTTCTTTCATTGAATGGATTAAGTTGGAGAAATTGAATGAAAGAGAGAAGGAATAATTATTGAATCATCTCGGGCAGTTTGTTTCATTGAATCAATGAAAAACGTTTGATTCATTGAATGTATGTTTGAGGCTTAATTCAACAATTGAACGAATACATTTTTTTTCTTACAAAGAATGAGTTAAGTTTGTTTCATTGAATCAATGAAAAACGTTTGATTCATTGAATGTATGTTTGAGGCTGAATTCAACAATTGAACGAATACATTTTGTTTCTTACAATGAATGAGTTAAGCTTGAGGCATTGAAGGAATGAGAGAAGCTCAACTCATTGAAGCAATGAATAACGTTTGTATCATTGAATGATATAGTTTGTTTCTGTCAATGAATGTATTTGGCTGGAGACATTGAATGAAAGAGAGAAGCTATAATTATTGAATCATCTCGTGTAGTTTGTTTGAATCAATGAATAACGTTTGATTCATTAAAAGTATGATGGATGTTTCATTCAACAATTGGACGAATACGGTTTGTTTCATTCAATGATTGAGTTAAGCTTGAGGCATTGAATGAATAAGAGAAGCTCAACTCATTGAATCAATGAATAACGTTTGTTTCAATGAATGAATATAGTTAGTTTCATTCAATGAATGATTTTATCTGGTGATATTGAATGAAAGAGCGAAGCTGTGTTTATTGAATCACCTCGTGCAGTTTGTTTCATTTAATCAATCAACAACGTTTGATTCATTGAAAGTACGATGGATTTTTCATACAACAATTGAACGACTACATTTTGTTTCTTCCAATGATTGAGTTAAGCTTGAGGCATTGAATGAATGAGAGAAGCTCAACTCATTGAATGAATGAATAACGTTTGTTTCATTGAATGAATGAATACAGTTTGTTTCTGTCAATGAATGTCTGACGCTGGAGACAATGAATGAAAGAGAGAAGTTCTAATCATTGAATCATCTCGTGCAGTTTGTTTCATTGAATCAATGAAAAACGTTTCATTCATTGAATGTATATTTGTGGCTTAATTCAACAATTGAACGAATACATTTTGTTTCTTACAATGAATGAGTTAAGTTGAGGCATTGAATGAATGAGAGAAGCGAAGCTATGAATAACGTTTGTTTCATTGAATGAACGAATGCAGTTTGTTTGAGTCAATGAATGTATGGAGCTGGACACATTGAATAAAAGAGAGAAGTTCTAATCATTGAATCAACTCGTACAGTTTGTTTGATTCAATCAATGAAAAGCGTTTGAATCATTGAATGTATGTTTGAAGCTTAATTCAACAATTGAACGACTACATTTTGTTTCTTACAATGAATGATTTAAGCTTGAGGCATTGAAAGAATGAGAGAAGCTCAACTCATTGAATCAATGAATGACGTTTGTTTCATTGAATGAATACAGTTTGTTTCTTTCAACGAATGGTATGGCTGAAGACATTGAATGAAAGATCGGAGGTATGTTTATTGAATCATCTCGCGCAGATTGTTTCATTGAATGTATGTTTGAAGCTTAATTCAACAATTGATCGACTACATTTTGTTTCTTACACTGAATGAGTAAAGATTGAGGCATTCAATGAATGAGAGAAGCTCAACTCATTGAATGAATGAATACAGTTTGTTTCTGTCAATGAATGTCTGACGCTGGAGACAATGAATGAAAGAGAGAAGTTCTAATCATTGAATCATCTCGTACAGATTGTTTCATTGAATCAATGAAAAACGTTTGATTCATTGAATGTATGTTTGAGGCTGAATTCAACAATTGAACGAATACATTTTGTTTCTTACAATGAATAAGTTAAGCTTGAGGCATTGAAGGAATGAGAGAAGCTCAACTCATTGAAGCAGTGAATAACGTTTGTATCATTGAATGATATAGTTTGTTTCTGTCAATGAATGTATTTGGCTGGAGACATTGAATGAAAGAGAGAAGCTATAATTATTGAATCATGTCGTGCAGTTTGTTTCATTGAATCAATCAAAAGCGTTTGAATCACTGAATGTATGTTTGAAGCTTAATTCAACAATTGAACGACTACGTTTTGTTTCTTAGAATGAATGAGTTAGTCTTGAGGCGTAGAAAGAATGAGAGAAACTCAACTCATTGAATCAATGAATAACGTTTGTTTCAATGAATGAATATAGTTAGTTTCATTCAATGAATGATTTTATCTGGTGATATTGAATGAAAGAGCGAAGCTGTGTTTATTGATTCACCTCGAGCAGTTTGTTTAAATTTATCAATCAACAACGTTTGATTCATTGAAAGTACGATGGATTTTTCATACAACAATTGAACGACTACATTTTGTTTCTTCCAATGATTGAGTTAATCTTGAGGCATTGAATGAATGAGAGAAGCTCAACTCATTGAATGAATGAATAACGTTTGTTTCATTGAATGAATGAATACAGTTTGTTTCTGTCAATGAATGTCTGACGCTGGAGACAATGAATGAAAGAGAGAAGTTCTATTCATTGAATCATCTTGTGCAGTTTGTTTCATTGAATCAATGAAAAACGTTTCATTCATTGAATGTATGTTTGAGGCTTAATTCAGCAATCGAACGAATACATTTTGTTTCTTACAAAGAATGAGTTAAGTTTGTTTCATTGAATCAATGAAAAACGTTTCATTCATTGAATGTATGTTTGAGGCTTAATTCAGCAATCGAACGAATACATTTTGTTTCTTACAATGTATGAGTTAAGCTTGAAGCATTGAATGAATGAGAGAAGCTCAACTCATTTAATCAATGAATAACGTTTGTTCATTGAATGAATGAATACAGTTTGTTTCTTTCAGTGACTGTATTAAGCTAGAGATATTGAATACAACAGAGGAGTTCTAATCATTGAATCATCTCGTGAAGTTTGTTTCATTGAATCAATGAAAAACGTTTGATTCATTGAATGTATGTTTGAGGCTTAATTCAACAATTGAACGAATACATTTTGTTTCTTACAATGAATGAGTTAAGTTGAGGCATTGAATGAATGAGAGAAGCGAAGCTATGAATAACGTTTGTTTCATTGAATGAACGAATGCAGTTTGTTTGAGTCAATGAATGTATGGAGCTGGACACATTGAATAAAAGAGAGAAGTTCTAATCATTGAATCAACTCTTGCAGTTTGTTTGATTCAATCAATGAAAAGCGTTTGAATCATTGAATGTATGTTTGAAGCTTAATTCAACAATTGAACGACTACATTTTGTTTCTTACAATGAATGATTTAAGCTTGAGGCATTGAAAGAATGAGAGAAGCTCAACTCATTGAATTAATGAATGACGTTTGTTTCATTGAATGAATACAGTTTGTTTCGTTCAACGAATGGTATGGCTGAAGACATTGAATGAAAGATCGGAGGTATGTTTATTGAATCATCTCGCGCAGTTTGTTTCATTGAATGTATGTTTGAAGCTTAATTCAACAATTGAACGACTACATTTTGTTTCTTACAATGAATGAGTTAAGCTTGAGCATTGAATGAATAAGAGAAGCTCAACTCATTGAATCAATGAATAACGTTTGTTTCAATGAATGAATACAGTTAGCTTCTTTCAATGAATGATTTTATCTGGTGATGTTAAATAAAAGAGCGGAGCCATGTTCATTGAATCACCTCGTGCAGGTTTTTGCATTGAATCAATGAATAACGTTAAATTCATTGAATGTACGATTGCAGTTTCATTCAACAATTGAATGAATACCGTATGTTTCTTTCAATGAATGAGTTAAGCTCGAGGCATTGAATGAATGAGAGCAGCTAACCCTAAACCTAAACCAAACCCTGACCTGTACCCTGACCCTAACCCTGACCCTAACCATAACACAACCCTAACCCTAACCCTAAGCCTAACGCTAACCCTAACCCTAACCCGAACACGAACGTTTCTTTCATTGAATGAATGAATATGGTATGTTTCTTTCATTGAATGGATTAAGTTGGAGAAATTGAATGAAAGAGAGAAGGAATAATTATTGAATCATCTCGGGCAGTTTGTTTCATTGAATCAATGAAAAACGTTTGATTCATTGAATGTATGTTTGAGGCTTAATTCAACAATTGAACGAATACATTTTTTTTCTTACAAAGAATGAGTTAAGTTTGTTTCATTGAATCAATGAAAAACGTTTGATTCATTGAATGTATGTTTGAGGCTGAATTCAACAATTGAACGAATACATTTTGTTTCTTACAATGAATGAGTTAAGCTTGAGGCATTGAAGGAATGAGAGAAGCTCAACTCATTGAAGCAATGAATAACGTTTGTATCATTGAATGATATAGTTTGTTTCTGTCAATGAATGTATTTGGCTGGAGACATTGAATGAAAGAGAGAAGCTATAATTATTGAATCATCTCGTGTAGTTTGTTTGAATCAATGAATAACGTTTGATTCATTAAAAGTATGATGGATGTTTCATTCAACAATTGGACGAATACGGTTTGTTTCATTCAATGATTGAGTTAAGCTTGAGGCATTGAATGAATAAGAGAAGCTCAACTCATTGAATCAATGAATAACGTTTGTTTCAATGAATGAATATAGTTAGTTTCATTCAATGAATGATTTTATCTGGTGATATTGAATGAAAGAGCGAAGCTGTGTTTATTGAATCACCTCGTGCAGTTTGTTTCATTTAATCAATCAACAACGTTTGATTCATTGAAAGTACGATGGATTTTTCATACAACAATTGAACGACTACATTTTGTTTCTTCCAATGATTGAGTTAAGCTTGAGGCATTGAATGAATGAGAGAAGCTCAACTCATTGAATGAATGAATAACGTTTGTTTCATTGAATGAATGAATACAGTTTGTTTCTGTCAATGAATGTCTGACGCTGGAGACAATGAATGAAAGAGAGAAGTTCTAATCATTGAATCATCTCGTGCAGTTTGTTTCATTGAATCAATGAAAAACGTTTCATTCATTGAATGTATGTTTGAGGCTTAATTCAACAATTGAACGAATACATTTTGTTTCTTACAATGAATGATTTAAGCTTGAGGCATTGAAAGAATGAGAGAAGCTCAACTCATTGAATCAATGAATGACGTTTGTTTCATTGAATGAATACAGTTTGTTTCTTTCAACGAATGGTATGGCTGAAGACATTGAATGAAAGATCGGAGGTATGTTTATTGAATCATCTCGCGCAGATTGTTTCATTGAATGTATGTTTGAAGCTTAATTCAACAATTAAACGACTACATTTTGTTTCTTACAATGAATGAGTTAAGCTTGAGCATTGACTGAATAAGAGAAGCTCAACTCATTGAATCAATGAATAACGTTTGTTTCAATTAATGAATACAGTTAGTTTCTTTCAATGAATGATTTTATCTGGTGATGTTAAATAAAAGAGCGGAGCCATGTTCATTGAATCACCTCGTGCAGGTTTTTGCATTGAATCAATGAATAACGTTAAATTCATTGAATGTACGATTGCAGTTTCATTCAACAATTGAATGAATACCGTATGTTTTTTTCAATGAATGAGTTAAGCTCGAGGCATTGAATGAATGAGAGCAGCTAACCCTAAACCTAAACCAAACCCTGACCTGTACCCTGACCCTAACCCTGACCCTAACCATAACACAACCCTAACCCTAACCCTAAGCCTAACGCTAACCCTAACCCGAACACGAACACGAACGTTTCTTTCATTGAATGAATGAATATGGTATGTTTCTTTCATTGAATGGATTAAGTTGGAGAAATTGAATGAAAGAGAGAAGGAATAATTATTGAATCATCTCGGGCAGTTTGTTTCATTGAATCAATGAAAAACGTTTCATTCATTGAATGTATGTTTGAGGCTTAATTCAACAATTGAACGAATACATTTTGTTTCTTACAAAGAATGAGTTAAGTTTGTTTCATTGAATCAATGAAAAACGTTTGATTCATTGAATGTATGTTTGAGGCTGAATTCAACAATTGAACGAATACATTTTGTTTCTTACAATGAATGAGTTAAGCTTGAGGCATTGAAGGAATGAGAGAAGCTCAACTCATTGAAGCAATGAATAACGTTTGTATCATTGAATGATATAGTTTGTTTCTGTCAATGAATGTATTTGGCTGGAGACATTGAATGAAAGAGAGAAGCTATAATTATTGAATCATCTCGTGCAGTTTGTTTCATTGAATCAATCAAAAGCGTTTAAATCACTGAATGTATGTTTGAAGCTTAATTCAACAATTGAACGACTACGTTTTGTTTCTTAGAAAGAATGAGTTCGTCTTGAGGCGTAGAAAGAATGAGAGAAACTCAACTCATTGAATCAATGAATAACGTTTGTATCATTGAATGATATAGTTTGTTTCTGTCAATGAATGTATTTGGCTGGAGACATTGAATGAAAGAGAGAAGCTATAATTATTGAATCATCTCGTGCAGTTTGTTTGAATCAATGAATAACGTTTGATTCATTAAAAGTATGATGGATGTTTCATTCAACAATTGGACGAATACGGTTTGTTTCATTCAATGATTGAGTTAAGCTTGAGGCATTGAATGAATAAGAGAAGCTCAACTCATTGAATCACTGAATAACGTTTGTTTCAATCAATGCATATAGTTAGTTTCATTCAATGAATGATTTTATCTGGTGATATTGAATGAAAGAGCGAAGCTGTGTTTATTGAATCACCTCGTGCAGTTTGTTTCATTTAATCAAACAACAACGTTTGATTCATTGAAAGTACGATGGATGTTTCATACAACAATTGAACGACTACATTTTGTTTCTTCCAATAATTGAGTTAAGCTTGAGGCATTGAATGAATGAGAGAAGCTCAACTCATTGAATGAATGAATAACGTTTGTTTCATTGAATGAATGAATACAGTTTGTTTCTGTCAATGAATGTCTGACGCTGGAGACAATGAATGAAAGAGGGAAGTTCTAATCATTGAATCATCTCGTGCAGTTTGTTTCATTGAATCAATGAAAAACGTTTGATTCATTGAATGTATGTTTGAGGCTTAATTCAAAAATTGAACGAATACATTTTGTTTCTTACAATGAATGAGTTAAGTTGAGGCATTGAATGAATGAGAGAAGCGAAGCTATGAATAACGTTTGTTTCATTGAATGAACGAATGCAGTTTGTTTGAGTCAATGAATGTATGGAGCTTGACACATTGAATAAAAGAGAGAAGTTCTAATCATTGAATCAACTCTTGCAGTTTGTTTGATTCAATCAATGAACAGCGTTTGAATCATTGAATGTATGTTCGAAGCTTAATTCAACAATTGAACGACTACATTCTGTTTCTTACAATGAATGATTTAAGCTTGAGGCATTGAAAGAATGAGAGAAGCTCAACTCATTGAATCAATGAATGACGTTTGTTTCATTGAATGAATACAGTTTGTTTCTTTCAACGAATGGTATGGTTGAAGACATTGAATGAAAGATCGGAGGTATGTTTATTGAATCATCTCTCGCAGTTTGTTTCATTGAATGTATGTTTGAAGCTTAATTCAACAATTGATCGACTACATTTTGTTTCTTACACTGAATGAGTAAAGATTGAGGCATTCAATGAATGAGAGAAGCTCAACTCATTGAATGAATGAATACAGTTTGTTTCTGTCAATGAATGTCTGACGCTGGAGACAATGAATGAAAGAGAGAAGTTCTAATCATTGAATCATCTCGTACAGATTGTTTCATTGAATCAATGAAAAACGTTTGATTCATTGAATG
Organism: Chiloscyllium punctatum; assembly: GCF_047496795.1. Lineage (NCBI taxonomy): Eukaryota > Metazoa > Chordata > Chondrichthyes > Orectolobiformes > Hemiscylliidae > Chiloscyllium > Chiloscyllium punctatum. Next base: position 107,221,627 of record NC_092742.1, on the reverse strand, counting down.
TATGTTTGAGGCTGAATTCAACAATTGAACGAATACATTTTGTTTCTTACAATGAATAAGTTAAGCTTGAGGCATTGAAGGAATGAGAGAAGCTCAACTCATTGAAGCAGTGAATAACGTTTGTATCATTGAATGATATAGTTTGTTTCTGTCAATGAATGTATTTGGCTGGAGACATTGAATGAAAGAGAGAAGCTATAATTATTGAATCATGTCGTGCAGTTTGTTTCATTGAATCAATCAAAAGCGTTTGAATCACTGAATGTATGTTTGAAGCTTAATTCAACAATTGAACGACTACGTTTTGTTTCTTAGAATGAATGAGTTAGTCTTGAGGCGTAGAAAGAATGAGAGAAACTCAACTCATTGAATCAATGAATAACGTTTGTTTCAATGAATGAATATAGTTAGTTTCATTCAATGAATGATTTTATCTGGTGATATTGAATGAAAGAGCGAAGCTGTGTTTATTGATTCACCTCGAGCAGTTTGTTTAAATTTATCAATCAACAACGTTTGATTCATTGAAAGTACGATGGATTTTTCATACAACAATTGAACGACTACATTTTGTTTCTTCCAATGATTGAGTTAATCTTGAGGCATTGAATGAATGAGAGAAGCTCAACTCATTGAATGAATGAATAACGTTTGTTTCATTGAATGAATGAATACAGTTTGTTTCTGTCAATGAATGTCTGACGCTGGAGACAATGAATGAAAGAGAGAAGTTCTATTCATTGAATCATCTTGTGCAGTTTGTTTCATTGAATCAATGAAAAACGTTTCATTCATTGAATGTATGTTTGAGGCTTAATTCAGCAATCGAACGAATACATTTTGTTTCTTACAAAGAATGAGTTAAGTTTGTTTCATTGAATCAATGAAAAACGTTTCATTCATTGAATGTATGTTTGAGGCTTAATTCAGCAATCGAACGAATACATTTTGTTTCTTACAATGTATGAGTTAAGCTTGAAGCATTGAATGAATGAGAGAAGCTCAACTCATTTAATCAATGAATAACGTTTGTTCATTGAATGAATGAATACAGTTTGTTTCTTTCAGTGACTGTATTAAGCTAGAGATATTGAATACAACAGAGGAGTTCTAATCATTGAATCATCTCGTGAAGTTTGTTTCATTGAATCAATGAAAAACGTTTGATTCATTGAATGTATGTTTGAGGCTTAATTCAACAATTGAACGAATACATTTTGTTTCTTACAATGAATGAGTTAAGTTGAGGCATTGAATGAATGAGAGAAGCGAAGCTATGAATAACGTTTGTTTCATTGAATGAACGAATGCAGTTTGTTTGAGTCAATGAATGTATGGAGCTGGACACATTGAATAAAAGAGAGAAGTTCTAATCATTGAATCAACTCTTGCAGTTTGTTTGATTCAATCAATGAAAAGCGTTTGAATCATTGAATGTATGTTTGAAGCTTAATTCAACAATTGAACGACTACATTTTGTTTCTTACAATGAATGATTTAAGCTTGAGGCATTGAAAGAATGAGAGAAGCTCAACTCATTGAATTAATGAATGACGTTTGTTTCATTGAATGAATACAGTTTGTTTCGTTCAACGAATGGTATGGCTGAAGACATTGAATGAAAGATCGGAGGTATGTTTATTGAATCATCTCGCGCAGTTTGTTTCATTGAATGTATGTTTGAAGCTTAATTCAACAATTGAACGACTACATTTTGTTTCTTACAATGAATGAGTTAAGCTTGAGCATTGAATGAATAAGAGAAGCTCAACTCATTGAATCAATGAATAACGTTTGTTTCAATGAATGAATACAGTTAGCTTCTTTCAATGAATGATTTTATCTGGTGATGTTAAATAAAAGAGCGGAGCCATGTTCATTGAATCACCTCGTGCAGGTTTTTGCATTGAATCAATGAATAACGTTAAATTCATTGAATGTACGATTGCAGTTTCATTCAACAATTGAATGAATACCGTATGTTTCTTTCAATGAATGAGTTAAGCTCGAGGCATTGAATGAATGAGAGCAGCTAACCCTAAACCTAAACCAAACCCTGACCTGTACCCTGACCCTAACCCTGACCCTAACCATAACACAACCCTAACCCTAACCCTAAGCCTAACGCTAACCCTAACCCGAACACGAACACGAACGTTTCTTTCATTGAATGAATGAATATGGTATGTTTCTTTCATTGAATGGATTAAGTTGGAGAAATTGAATGAAAGAGAGAAGGAATAATTATTGAATCATCTCGGGCAGTTTGTTTCATTGAATCAATGAAAAACGTTTGATTCATTGAATATATGTTTGATGCTTAATTCAACAATTGAACGAATACATTTTGTTTCTTACAAAGAATGAGTTAAGTTTGTTTCATTGAATCAATGAAAAACGTTTGATTCATTGAATGTATGTTTGAGGCTGAATTCAACAATTGAACGAATACATTTTGTTTCTTACAATGAATGAGTTAAGCTTGAGGCATTGAAGGAATGAGAGAAGCTCAACTCATTGAAGCAATGAATAACGTTTGTATCATTGAATGATATAGTTTGTTTCTGTCAATGAATGTATTTGGCTGGAGACATTGAATGAAAGAGAGAAGCTATAATTATTGAATCATCTCGTGTAGTTTGTTTGAATCAATGAATAACGTTTGATTCATTAAAAGTATGATGGATGTTTCATTCAACAATTGGACGAATACGGTTTGTTTCATTCAATGATTGAGTTAAGCTTGAGGCATTGAATGAATAAGAGAAGCTCAACTCATTGAATCAATGAATAACGTTTGTTTCAATGAATGAATATAGTTAGTTTCATTCAATGAATGATTTTATCTGGTGATATTGAATGAAAGAGCGAAGCTGTGTTTATTGAATCACCTCGTGCAGTTTGTTTCATTTAATCAATCAACAACGTTTGATTCATTGAAAGTACGATGGATTTTTCATACAACAATTGAACGACTACATTTTGTTTCTTCCAATGATTGAGTTAAGCTTGAGGCATTGAATGAATGAGAGAAGCTCAACTCATTGAATGAATGAATAACGTTTGTTTCATTGAATGAATGAATACAGTTTGTTTCTGTCAATGAATGTCTGACGCTGGAGACAATGAATGAAAGAGAGAAGTTCTAATCATTGAATCATCTCGTGCAGTTTGTTTCATTGAATCAATGAAAAACGTTTCATTCATTGAATGTATATTTGTGGCTTAATTCAACAATTGAACGAATACATTTTGTTTCTTACAATGAATGAGTTAAGTTGAGGCATTGAATGAATGAGAGAAGCGAAGCTATGAATAACGTTTGTTTCATTGAATGAACGAATGCAGTTTGTTTGAGTCAATGAATGTATGGAGCTGGACACATTGAATAAAAGAGAGAAGTTCTAATCATTGAATCAACTCGTACAGTTTGTTTGATTCAATCAATGAAAAGCGTTTGAATCATTGAATGTATGTTTGAAGCTTAATTCAACAATTGAACGACTACATTTTGTTTCTTACAATGAATGATTTAAGCTTGAGGCATTGAAAGAATGAGAGAAGCTCAACTCATTGAATCAATGAATGACGTTTGTTTCATTGAATGAATACAGTTTGTTTCTTTCAACGAATGGTATGGCTGAAGACATTGAATGAAAGATCGGAGGTATGTTTATTGAATCATCTCGCGCAGATTGTTTCATTGAATGTATGTTTGAAGCTTAATTCAACAATTAAACGACTACATTTTGTTTCTTACAATGAATGAGTTAAGCTTGAGCATTGACTGAATAAGAGAAGCTCAACTCATTGAATCAATGAATAACGTTTGTTTCAATTAATGAATACAGTTAGTTTCTTTCAATGAATGATTTTATCTGGTGATGTTAAATAAAAGAGCGGAGCCATGTTCATTGAATCACCTCGTGCAGGTTTTTGCATTGAATCAATGAATAACGTTAAATTCATTGAATGTACGATTGCAGTTTCATTCAACAATTGAATGAATACCGTATGTTTTTTTCAATGAATGAGTTAAGCTCGAGGCATTGAATGAATGAGAGCAGCTAACCCTAAACCTAAACCAAACCCTGACCTGTACCCTGACCCTAACCCTGACCCTAACCATAACACAACCCTAACCCTAACCCTAAGCCTAACGCTAACCCTAACCCGAACACGAACACGAACGTTTCTTTCATTGAATGAATGAATATGGTATGTTTCTTTCATTGAATGGATTAAGTTGGAGAAATTGAATGAAAGAGAGAAGGAATAATTATTGAATCATCTCGGGCAGTTTGTTTCATTGAATCAATGAAAAACGTTTCATTCATTGAATGTATGTTTGAGGCTTAATTCAACAATTGAACGAATACATTTTGTTTCTTACAAAGAATGAGTTAAGTTTGTTTCATTGAATCAATGAAAAACGTTTGATTCATTGAATGTATGTTTGAGGCTGAATTCAACAATTGAACGAATACATTTTGTTTCTTACAATGAATGAGTTAAGCTTGAGGCATTGAAGGAATGAGAGAAGCTCAACTCATTGAAGCAATGAATAACGTTTGTATCATTGAATGATATAGTTTGTTTCTGTCAATGAATGTATTTGGCTGGAGACATTGAATGAAAGAGAGAAGCTATAATTATTGAATCATCTCGTGCAGTTTGTTTCATTGAATCAATCAAAAGCGTTTAAATCACTGAATGTATGTTTGAAGCTTAATTCAACAATTGAACGACTACGTTTTGTTTCTTAGAAAGAATGAGTTCGTCTTGAGGCGTAGAAAGAATGAGAGAAACTCAACTCATTGAATCAATGAATAACGTTTGTATCATTGAATGATATAGTTTGTTTCTGTCAATGAATGTATTTGGCTGGAGACATTGAATGAAAGAGAGAAGCTATAATTATTGAATCATCTCGTGCAGTTTGTTTGAATCAATGAATAACGTTTGATTCATTAAAAGTATGATGGATGTTTCATTCAACAATTGGACGAATACGGTTTGTTTCATTCAATGATTGAGTTAAGCTTGAGGCATTGAATGAATAAGAGAAGCTCAACTCATTGAATCACTGAATAACGTTTGTTTCAATCAATGCATATAGTTAGTTTCATTCAATGAATGATTTTATCTGGTGATATTGAATGAAAGAGCGAAGCTGTGTTTATTGAATCACCTCGTGCAGTTTGTTTCATTTAATCAAACAACAACGTTTGATTCATTGAAAGTACGATGGATGTTTCATACAACAATTGAACGACTACATTTTGTTTCTTCCAATAATTGAGTTAAGCTTGAGGCATTGAATGAATGAGAGAAGCTCAACTCATTGAATGAATGAATAACGTTTGTTTCATTGAATGAATGAATACAGTTTGTTTCTGTCAATGAATGTCTGACGCTGGAGACAATGAATGAAAGAGGGAAGTTCTAATCATTGAATCATCTCGTGCAGTTTGTTTAATTGAATCAATGAAAAACGTTTGATTCATTGAATGTATGTTTGAGGCTTAATTCAAAAATTGAACGAATACATTTTGTTTCTTACAATGAATGAGTTAAGTTGAGGCATTGAATGAATGAGAGAAGCGAAGCTATGAATAACGTTTGTTTCATTGAATGAACGAATGCAGTTTGTTTGAGTCAATGAATGTATGGAGCTTGACACATTGAATAAAAGAGAGAAGTTCTAATCATTGAATCAACTCTTGCAGTTTGTTTGATTCAATCAATGAACAGCGTTTGAATCATTGAATGTATGTTCGAAGCTTAATTCAACAATTGAACGACTACATTCTGTTTCTTACAATGAATGATTTAAGCTTGAGGCATTGAAAGAATGAGAGAAGCTCAACTCATTGAATCAATGAATGACGTTTGTTTCATTGAATGAATACAGTTTGTTTCTTTCAACGAATGGTATGGTTGAAGACATTGAATGAAAGATCGGAGGTATGTTTATTGAATCATCTCTCGCAGTTTGTTTCATTGAATGTATGTTTGAAGCTTAATTCAACAATTGATCGACTACATTTTGTTTCTTACACTGAATGAGTAAAGATTGAGGCATTCAATGAATGAGAGAAGCTCAACTCATTGAATGAATGAATACAGTTTGTTTCTGTCAATGAATGTCTGACGCTGGAGACAATGAATGAAAGAGAGAAGTTCTAATCATTGAATCATCTCGTACAGATTGTTTCATTGAATCAATGAAAAACGTTTGATTCATTGAATGTATGTTTGAGGCTGAATTCAACAATTGAACGAATACATTTTGTTTCTTACAGTGAATAAGTTAAGCTTGAGGCATTGAAGGAATGAGAGAAGCTCAACTCATTGAAGCAGTGAATAACGTTTGTATCATTGAATGATATAGTTTGTTTCTGTCAATGAATGTATTTGGCTGGAGACATTGAATGAAAGAGAGAAGCTATAATTATTGAATCATCTCGTGCAGTTTGTTTCATTGAATCAATCAAAAGCGTTTGAATCACTGAATGTATGTTTGAAGCTTAATTCAACAATTGAACGACTACGTTTTGTTTCTTAGAATGAATGAGTTAGTCTTGAGGCGTAGAAAGAATGAGAGAAACTCAACTCATTGAATCAATGAATAACGTTTGTTTCAATGAATGAATATAGTTAGTTTCATTCAATGAATGATTTTATCTGGTGATATTGAATGAAAGAGCGAAGCTGTGTTTATTGATTCACCTCGAGCAGTTTGTTTAAATTTATCAATCAACAACGTTTGATTCATTGAAAGTACGATGGATTTTTCATACAACAATTGAACGACTACATTTTGTTTCTTCCAATGATTGAGTTAATCTTGAGGCATTGAATGAATGAGAGAAGCTCAACTCATTGAATGAATGAATAACGTTTGTTTCATTGAATGAATGAATACAGTTTGTTTCTGTCAATGAATGTCTGACGCTGGAGACAATGAATGAAAGAGAGAAGTTCTATTCATTGAATCATCTTGTGCAGTTTGTTTCATTGAATCAATGAAAAACGTTTCATTCATTGAATGTATGTTTGAGGCTTAATTCAGCAATCGAACGAATACATTTTGTTTCTTACAAAGAATGAGTTAAGTTTGTTTCATTGAATCAATGAAAAACGTTTCATTCATTGAATGTATGTTTGAGGCTTAATTCAGCAATCGAACGAATACATTTTGTTTCTTACAATGTATGAGTTAAGCTTGAAGCATTGAATGAATGAGAGAAGCTCAACTCATTTAATCAATGAATAACGTTTGTTCATTGAATGAATGAATACAGTTTGTTTCTTTCAGTGACTGTATTAAGCTAGAGATATTGAATACAACAGAGGAGTTCTAATCATTGAATCATCTCGTGAAGTTTGTTTCATTGAATCAATGAAAAACGTTTGATTCATTGAATGTATGTTTGAGGCTTAATTCAACAATTGAACGAATACATTTTGTTTCTTACAATGAATGAGTTAAGTTGAGGCATTGAATGAATGAGAGAAGCGAAGCTATGAATAACGTTTGTTTCATTGAATGAACGAATGCAGTTTGTTTGAGTCAATGAATGTATGGAGCTGGACACATTGAATAAAAGAGAGAAGTTCTAATCATTGAATCAACTCTTGCAGTTTGTTTGATTCAATCAATGAAAAGCGTTTGAATCATTGAATGTATGTTTGAAGCTTAATTCAACAATTGAACGACTACATTTTGTTTCTTACAATGAATGATTTAAGCTTGAGGCATTGAAAGAATGAGAGAAGCTCAACTCATTGAATTAATGAATGACGTTTGTTTCATTGAATGAATACAGTTTGTTTCGTTCAACGAATGGTATGGCTGAAGACATTGAATGAAAGATCGGAGGTATGTTTATTGAATCATCTCGCGCAGTTTGTTTCATTGAATGTATGTTTGAAGCTTAATTCAACAATTGAACGACTACATTTTGTTTCTTACAATAAATGAGTTAAGCTTGAGCATTGAATGAATAAGAGAAGCTCAACTCATTGAATCAATGAATAACGTTTGTTTCAATGAATGAATACAGTTAGCTTCTTTCAATGAATGATTTTATCTGGTGATGTTAAATAAAAGAGCGGAGCCATGTTCATTGAATCACCTCGTGCAGGTTTTTGCATTGAATCAATGAATAACGTTAAATTCATTGAATGTACGATTGCAGTTTCATTCAACAATTGAATGAATACCGTATGTTTCTTTCAATGAATGAGTTAAGCTCGAGGCATTGAATGAATGAGAGCAGCTAACCCTAAACCTAAACCAAACCCTGACCTGTACCCTGACCCTAACCCTGACCCTAACCATAACACAACCCTAACCCTAACCCTAAGCCTAACGCTAACCCTAACCCGAACACGAACACGAACGTTTCTTTCATTGAATGAATGAATATGGTATGTTTCTTTCATTGACTGGATTAAGTTGGAGAAATTGAATGAAAGAGAGAAGGAATAATTATTGAATCATCTCGGGCAGTTTGTTTCATTGAATCAATGAAAAACGTTTGATTCATTGAATATATGTTTGATGCTTAATTCAACAATTGAACGAATACATTTTGTTTCTTACAAAGAATGAGTTAAGTTTGTTTCATTGAATCAATGAAAAACGTTTGATTCATTGAATGTATGTTTGAGGCTGAATTCAACAATTGAACGAATACATTTTGTTTCTTACAATGAATGAGTTAAGCTTGAGGCATTGAAGGAATGAGAGAAGCTCAACTCATTGAAGCAATGAATAACGTTTGTATCATTGAATGATATAGTTTGTTTCTGTCAATGAATGTATTTGGCTGGAGACATTGAATGAAAGAGAGAAGCTATAATTATTGAATCATCTCGTGCAGTTTGTTTCATTGAATCAATCAAAAGCGTTTGAATCACTGAATGTATGTTTGAAGCTTAATTCAACAATTGAACGACTACGTTTTGTTTCTTAGAATGAATGAGTTAGTCTTGAGGCGTAGAAAGAATGAGAGAAACTCAACTCATTGAATCAATGAATAACGTTTGTATCATTGAATGATATAGTTTGTTTCTGTCAATGAATGTATTTGGCTGGAGACATTGAATGAAAGAGAGAAGCTATAATTATTGAATCATCTCGTGCAGTTTGTTTGAATCAATGAATAACGTTTGATTCATTAAAAGTATGATGGATGTTTCATTCAACAATTGGACGAATACGGTTTGTTTCATTCAATGATTGAGTTAAGCTTGAGGCATTGAATGAATAAGAGAAGCTCAACTCATTGAATCACTGAATAACGTTTGTTTCAATCAATGCATATAGTTAGTTTCATTCAATGAATGATTTTATCTGGTGATATTGAATGAAAGAGCGAAGCTGTGTTTATTGAATCACTTCGTGCAGTTTGTTTCATTTAATCAATCAACAACGTTTGATTCATTGAAAGTACGATGGATGTTTCATACAACAATTGAACGACTACATTTTGTTTCTTCCAATGATTGAGTTAAGCTTGAGGCATTGAATGAATGAGAGAAGCTCAACTCATTGAATGAATGAATAACGTTTGTTTCATTGAATGAATGAATACAGTTTGTTTCTGTCAATGAATGTCTGACGCTGGAGACAATGAATGAAAGAGGGAAGTTCTAATCATTGAATCATCTCGTGCAGTTTGTTTCATTGAATCAATGAAAAACGTTTGATTCATTGAATGTATGTTTGAGGCTTAATTCAAAAATTGAACGAATACATTTTGTTTCTTACAATGAATGAGTTAAGTTGAGGCATTGAATGAATGAGAGAAGCGAAGCTATGAATAACGTTTGTTTCATTGAATGAACGAATGCAGTTTGTTTGAGTCAATGAATGTATGGAGCTGGACACATTGAATAAAAGAGAGAAGTTCTAATCATTGAATCAACTCTTGCAGTTTGTTTGATTCAATCAATGAAAAGCGTTTGAATCATTGAATGTATGTTTGAAGCTTAATTCAACAATTGAACGACTACATTTTGTTTCTTACAATGAATGAGTTAAGCTTGAGCATTGAATGAATAAGAGAAGCTCAACTCATTGAATCAATGAATAACGTTTGTTTCAATGAATGAATACAGTTAGTTTCTTTCAATGAATGATTTTATCTGGTGATGTTAAATGAAAGAGCGGAGCCATGTTCATTGAATCACCTCGTGCAGGTTTTTGCATTGAATCAATGAATAACGTTAAATTCATTGAATGTACGATTGCAGTTTCATTCAACAATTGAATGAATACCGTATGTTTCTTTCAATGAATGAGTTAAGCTCGAGGCATTGAATGAATGAGAGCAGCTAACCCTAAACCTAAACCAAACCCTGACCTGTACCCTGACCCTAACCCTGACCCTAACCATAACACAACCCTAACCCTAACCCTAAGCCTAACGCTAACCCTAACCCGAACACGAACACGAACGTTTCTTTCATTGAATGAATGAATATGGTATGTTTCTTTCATTGAATGGATTAAGTTGGAGAAATTGAATGAAAGAGAGAAGGAATAATTATTGAATCATCTCGGGCAGTTTGTTTCATTGAATCAATGAAAAACGTTTCATTCATTGAATGTATGTTTGAGGCTTAATTCAACAATTGAACGAATACATTTTGTTTCTTACAAAGAATGAGTTAAGTTTGTTTCATTGAATCAATGAAAAACGTTTGATTCATTGAATGTATGTTTGAGGCTGAATTCAACAATTGAACGAATACATTTTGTTTCTTACAATGAATGAGTTAAGCTTGAGGCATTGAAGGAATGAGAGAAGCTCAACTCATTGAAGCAATGAATAACGTTTGTATCATTGAATGATATAGTTTGTTTCTGTCAATGAATGTATTTGGCTGGAGACATTGAATGAAAGAGAGAAGCTATAATTATTGAATCATCTCGTGTAGTTTGTTTGAATCAATGAATAACGTTTGATTCATTAAAAGTATGATGGATGTTTCATTCAACAATTGGACGAATACGGTTTGTTTCATTCAATGATTGAGTTAAGCTTGAGGCATTGAATGAATAAGAGAAGCTCAACTCATTGAATCAATGAATAACGTTTGTTTCAATGAATGAATATAGTTAGTTTCATTCAATGAATGATTTTATCTGGTGATATTGAATGAAAGAGCGAAGCTGTGTTTATTGAATCACCTCGTGCAGTTTGTTTCATTTAATCAATCAACAACGTTTGATTCATTGAAAGTACGATGGATTTTTCATACAACAATTGAACGACTACATTTTGTTTCTTCCAATGATTGAGTTAAGCTTGAGGCATTGAATGAATGAGAGAAGCTCAACTCATTGAATGAATGAATAACGTTTGTTTCATTGAATGAATGAATACAGTTTGTTTCTGTCAATGAATGTCTGACGCTGGAGACAATGAATGAAAGAGAGAAGTTCTAATCATTGAATCATCTCGTGCAGTTTGTTTCATTGAATCAATGAAAAACGTTTCATTCATTGAATGTATATTTGTGGCTTAATTCAACAATTGAACGAATACATTTTGTTTCTTACAATGAATGAGTTAAGTTGAGGCATTGAATGAATGAGAGAAGCGAAGCTATGAATAACGTTTGTTTCATTGAATGAACGAATGCAGTTTGTTTGAGTCAATGAATGTATGGAGCTGGACACATTGAATAAAAGAGAGAAGTTCTAATCATTGAATCAACTCGTACAGTTTGTTTGATTCAATCAATGAAAAGCGTTTGAATCATTGAATGTATGTTTGAAGCTTAATTCAACAATTGAACGACTACATTTTGTTTCTTACAATGAATGATTTAAGCTTGAGGCATTGAAAGAATGAGAGAAGCTCAACTCATTGAATCAATGAATGACGTTTGTTTCATTGAATGAATACAGTTTGTTTCTTTCAACGAATGGTATGGCTGAAGACATTGAATGAAAGATCGGAGGTATGTTTATTGAATCATCTCGCGCAGATTGTTTCATTGAATGTATGTTTGAAGCTTAATTCAACAATTAAACGACTACATTTTGTTTCTTACAATGAATGAGTTAAGCTTGAGCATTGACTGAATAAGAGAAGCTCAACTCATTGAATCAATGAATAACGTTTGTTTCAATTAATGAATACAGTTAGTTTCTTTCAATGAATGATTTTATCTGGTGATATTGAATGAAAGAGCGAAGCTGTGTTTATTGAATCACCTCGTGCAGTTTGTTTCATTTAATCAATCAACAACGTTTGATTCATTGAAAGTACGATGGATTTTTCATACAACAATTGAACGACTACATTTTGTTTCTTCCAATGATTGAGTTAAGCTTGAGGCATTGAATGAATGAGAGAAGCTCAACTCATTGAATGAATGAATAACGTTTGTTTCATTGAATGAATGAATACAGTTTGTTTCTGTCAATGAATGTCTGACGCTGGAGACAATGAATGAAAGAGAGAAGTTCTAATCATTGAATCATCTCGTGCAGTTTGTTTCATTGAATCAATGAAAAACGTTTCATTCATTGAATGTATATTTGTGGCTTAATTCAACAATTGAACGAATACATTTTGTTTCTTACAATGAATGAGTTAAGTTGAGGCATTGAATGAATGAGAGAAGCGAAGCTATGAATAACGTTTGTTTCATTGAATGAACGAATGCAGTTTGTTTGAGTCAATGAATGTATGGAGCTGGACACATTGAATAAAAGAGAGAAGTTCTAATCATTGAATCAACTCGTACAGTTTGTTTGATTCAATCAATGAAAAGCGTTTGAATCATTGAATGTATGTTTGAAGCTTAATTCAACAATTGAACGACTACATTTTGTTTCTTACAATGAATGATTTAAGCTTGAGGCATTGAAAGAATGAGAGAAGCTCAACTCATTGAATCAATGAATGACGTTTGTTTCATTGAATGAATACAGTTTGTTTCTTTCAACGAATGGTATGGCTGAAGACATTGAATGAAAGATCGGAGGTATGTTTATTGAATCATCTCGCGCAGATTGTTTCATTGAATGTATGTTTGAAGCTTAATTCAACAATTAAACGACTACATTTTGTTTCTTACAATGAATGAGTTAAGCTTGAGCATTGACTGAATAAGAGAAGCTCAACTCATTGAATCAATGAATAACGTTTGTTTCAATTAATGAATACAGTTAGTTTCTTTCAATGAATGATTTTATCTGGTGATGTTAAATAAAAGAGCGGAGCCATGTTCATTGAATCACCTCGTGCAGGTTTTTGCATTGAATCAATGAATAACGTTAAATTCATTGAATGTACGATTGCAGTTTCATTCAACAATTGAATGAATACCGTATGTTTTTTTCAATGAATGAGTTAAGCTCGAGGCATTGAATGAATGAGAGCAGCTAACCCTAAACCTAAACCAAACCCTGACCTGTACCCTGACCCTAACCCTGACCCTAACCATAACACAACCCTAACCCTAACCCTAAGCCTAACGCTAACCCTAACCCGAACACGAACACGAACGTTTCTTTCATTGAATGAATGAATATGGTATGTTTCTTTCATTGAATGGATTAAGTTGGAGAAATTGAATGAAAGAGAGAAGGAATAATTATTGAATCATCTCGGGCAGTTTGTTTCATTGAATCAATGAAAAACGTTTCATTCATTGAATGTATGTTTGAGGCTTAATTCAACAATTGAACGAATACATTTTGTTTCTTACAAAGAATGAGTTAAGTTTGTTTCATTGAATCAATGAAAAACGTTTGATTCATTGAATGTATGTTTGAGGCTGAATTCAACAATTGAACGAATACATTTTGTTTCTTACAATGAATGAGTTAAGCTTGAGGCATTGAAGGAATGAGAGAAGCTCAACTCATTGAAGCAATGAATAACGTTTGTATCATTGAATGATATAGTTTGTTTCTGTCAATGAATGTATTTGGCTGGAGACATTGAATGAAAGAGAGAAGCTATAATTATTGAATCATCTCGTGCAGTTTGTTTCATTGAATCAATCAAAAGCGTTTAAATCACTGAATGTATGTTTGAAGCTTAATTCAACAATTGAACGACTACGTTTTGTTTCTTAGAAAGAATGAGTTCGTCTTGAGGCGTAGAAAGAATGAGAGAAACTCAACTCATTGAATCAATGAATAACGTTTGTATCATTGAATGATATAGTTTGTTTCTGTCAATGAATGTATTTGGCTGGAGACATTGAATGAAAGAGAGAAGCTATAATTATTGAATCATCTCGTGCAGTTTGTTTGAATCAATGAATAACGTTTGATTCATTAAAAGTATGATGGATGTTTCATTCAACAATTGGACGAATACGGTTTGTTTCATTCAATGATTGAGTTAAGCTTGAGGCATTGAATGAATAAGAGAAGCTCAACTCATTGAATCACTGAATAACGTTTGTTTCAATCAATGCATATAGTTAGTTTCATTCAATGAATGATTTTATCTGGTGATATTGAATGAAAGAGCGAAGCTGTGTTTATTGAATCACCTCGTGCAGTTTGTTTCATTTAATCAAACAACAACGTTTGATTCATTGAAAGTACGATGGATGTTTCATACAACAATTGAACGACTACATTTTGTTTCTTCCAATAATTGAGTTAAGCTTGAGGCATTGAATGAATGAGAGAAGCTCAACTCATTGAATGAATGAATAACGTTTGTTTCATTGAATGAATGAATACAGTTTGTTTCTGTCAATGAATGTCTGACGCTGGAGACAATGAATGAAAGAGGGAAGTTCTAATCATTGAATCATCTCGTGCAGTTTGTTTCATTTAATCAAACAACAACGTTTGATTCATTGAAAGTACGATGGATGTTTCATACAACAATTGAACGACTACATTTTGTTTCTTCCAATAATTGAGTTAAGCTTGAGGCATTGAATGAATGAGAGAAGCTCAACTCATTGAATGAATGAATAACGTTTGTTTCATTGAATGAATGAATACAGTTTGTTTCTGTCAATGAATGTCTGACGCTGGAGACAATGAATGAAAGAGGGAAGTTCTAATCATTGAATCATCTCGTGCAGTTTGTTTAATTGAATCAATGAAAAACGTTTGATTCATTGAATGTATGTTTGAGGCTTAATTCAAAAATTGAACGAATACATTTTGTTTCTTACAATGAATGAGTTAAGTTGAGGCATTGAATGAATGAGAGAAGCGAAGCTATGAATAACGTTTGTTTCATTGAATGAACGAATGCAGTTTGTTTGAGTCAATGAATGTATGGAGCTTGACACATTGAATAAAAGAGAGAAGTTCTAATCATTGAATCAACTCTTGCAGTTTGTTTGATTCAATCAATGAACAGCGTTTGAATCATTGAATGTATGTTCGAAGCTTAATTCAACAATTGAACGACTACATTCTGTTTCTTACAATGAATGATTTAAGCTTGAGGCATTGAAAGAATGAGAGAAGCTCAACTCATTGAATCAATGAATGACGTTTGTTTCATTGAATGAATACAGTTTGTTTCTTTCAACGAATGGTATGGTTGAAGACATTGAATGAAAGATCGGAGGTATGTTTATTGAATCATCTCTCGCAGTTTGTTTCATTGAATGTATGTTTGAAGCTTAATTCAACAATTGATCGACTACATTTTGTTTCTTACACTGAATGAGTAAAGATTGAGGCATTCAATGAATGAGAGAAGCTCAACTCATTGAATGAATGAATACAGTTTGTTTCTGTCAATGAATGTCTGACGCTGGAGACAATGAATGAAAGAGAGAAGTTCTAATCATTGAATCATCTCGTACAGATTGTTTCATTGAATCAATGAAAAACGTTTGATTCATTGAATGTATGTTTGAGGCTGAATTCAACAATTGAACGAATACATTTTGTTTCTTACAATGAATAAGTTAAGCTTGAGGCATTGAAGGAATGAGAGAAGCTCAACTCATTGAAGCAGTGAATAACGTTTGTATCATTGAATGATATAGTTTGTTTCTGTCAATGAATGTATTTGGCTGGAGACATTGAATGAAAGAGAGAAGCTATAATTATTGAATCATGTCGTGCAGTTTGTTTCATTGAATCAATCAAAAGCGTTTGAATCACTGAATGTATGTTTGAAGCTTAATTCAACAATTGAACGACTACGTTTTGTTTCTTAGAATGAATGAGTTAGTCTTGAGGCGTAGAAAGAATGAGAGAAACTCAACTCATTGAATCAATGAATAACGTTTGTTTCAATGAATGAATATAGTTAGTTTCATTCAATGAATGATTTTATCTGGTGATATTGAATGAAAGAGCGAAGCTGTGTTTATTGATTCACCTCGAGCAGTTTGTTTAAATTTATCAATCAACAACGTTTGATTCATTGAAAGTACGATGGATTTTTCATACAACAATTGAACGACTACATTTTGTTTCTTCCAATGATTGAGTTAATCTTGAGGCATTGAATGAATGAGAGAAGCTCAACTCATTGAATGAATGAATAACGTTTGTTTCATTGAATGAATGAATACAGTTTGTTTCTGTCAATGAATGTCTGACGCTGGAGACAATGAATGAAAGAGAGAAGTTCTATTCATTGAATCATCTTGTGCAGTTTGTTTCATTGAATCAATGAAAAACGTTTCATTCATTGAATGTATGTTTGAGGCTTAATTCAGCAATCGAACGAATACATTTTGTTTCTTACAAAGAATGAGTTAAGTTTGTTTCATTGAATCAATGAAAAACGTTTCATTCATTGAATGTATGTTTGAGGCTTAATTCAGCAATCGAACGAATACATTTTGTTTCTTACAATGTATGAGTTAAGCTTGAAGCATTGAATGAATGAGAGAAGCTCAACTCATTTAATCAATGAATAACGTTTGTTCATTGAATGAATGAATACAGTTTGTTTCTTTCAGTGACTGTATTAAGCTAGAGATATTGAATACAACAGAGGAGTTCTAATCATTGAATCATCTCGTGAAGTTTGTTTCATTGAATCAATGAAAAACGTTTGATTCATTGAATGTATGTTTGAGGCTTAATTCAACAATTGAACGAATACATTTTGTTTCTTACAATGAATGAGTTAAGTTGAGGCATTGAATGAATGAGAGAAGCGAAGCTATGAATAACGTTTGTTTCATTGAATGAACGAATGCAGTTTGTTTGAGTCAATGAATGTATGGAGCTGGACACATTGAATAAAAGAGAGAAGTTCTAATCATTGAATCAACTCTTGCAGTTTGTTTGATTCAATCAATGAAAAGCGTTTGAATCATTGAATGTATGTTTGAAGCTTAATTCAACAATTGAACGACTACATTTTGTTTCTTACAATGAATGATTTAAGCTTGAGGCATTGAAAGAATGAGAGAAGCTCAACTCATTGAATTAATGAATGACGTTTGTTTCATTGAATGAATACAGTTTGTTTCTTTCAACGAATGGTATGGCTGAAGACATTGAATGAAAGATCGGAGGTATGTTTATTGAATCATCTCGCGCAGTTTGTTTCATTGAATGTATGTTTGAAGCTTAATTCAACAATTGAACGACTACATTTTGTTTCTTACAATGAATGAGTTAAGCTTGAGCATTGAATGAATAAGAGAAGCTCAACTCATTGAATCAATGAATAACGTTTGTTTCAATGAATGAATACAGTTAGTTTCTTTCAATGAATGATTTTATCTGGTGATATTAAATGAAAGAGCGGAGCCATGTTCATTGAATCACCTCGTGCAGGTTTTTGCATTGAATCAATGAATAACGTTAAATTCATTGAATGTACGATTGCAGTTTCATTCAACAATTGAATGAATACCGTATGTTTCTTTCAATGAATGAGTTAAGCTCGAGGCATTGAATGAATGAGAGCAGCTAACCCTAAACCTAAACCAAACCCTGACCTGTACCCTGACCCTAACCCTGACCCTAACCATAACACAACCCTAACCCTAACCCTAAGCCTAACGCTAACCCTAACCCTAACCCGAACACGAACGTTTCTTTCATTGAATGAATGAATATGGTATGTTTCTTTCATTGACTGGATTAAGTTGGAGAAATTGAATGAAAGAGAGAAGGAATAATTATTGAATCATCTCGGGCAGTTTGTTTCATTGAATCAATGAAAAACGTTAGATTCATTGAATGTATGTTTGAGGCTTAATTCAACAATTGAACGAATACATTTTGTTTCTTACAAAGAATGAGTTAAGTTTGTTTCATTGAATCAATAAAAACGTTTGATTCATTGAATGTATGTTTGAGGCTGAATTCAACAATTGAACGAATACATTTTGTTTCTTACAATGAATGAGTTAAGCTTGAGGCATTGAAGGAATGAGAGAAGCTCAACTCATTGAAGCAATGAATAACGTTTGTATCATTGAATGATATAGTTTGTTTCTGTCAATGAATGTATTTGGCTGGAGACATTGAATGAAAGAGAGAAGCTATAATTATTGAATCATCTCGTGCAGTTTGTTTCATTGAATCAATCAAAAGCGTTTGAATCACTGAATGTATGTTTGAAGCTTAATTCAACAATTGAACGACTACGTTTTGTTTCTTATTATGAATGAGTTAGTCTTGAGGCGTAGAAAGAATGAGAGAAACTCAACTCATTGAATCAATGAATAACGTTTGTATCATTGAATGATATAGTTTGTTTCTGTCAATGAATGTATTTGGCTGGAGACATTGAATGAAAGAGAGAAGCTATAATTATTGAATCATCTCGTGCACTTTGCTTGAATCAATGAATAACGTTTGATTCATTAAAAGTTTGATGGATGTTTCATTCAACAATTGGACGAATACGGTTTGTTTCATTCAATGATTGAGTTAAGCTTGAGGCATTGAATGAATAAGAGAAGCTCAACTCATTGAATCAATGAATAACGTTTGTTTCAATGAATGAATATAGTTAGTTTAATTCAATGAATGATTTTATCTGGTGATATTGAATGAAAGAGCGAAGCTGTGTTTATTGAATCACCTCGAGCAGTTTGTTTAAATTTATCAATCAACAACGTTTGATTCATTGAAAGTACGATGGATTTTTCATACAACAATTGAACGACTACATTTTGTTTCTTCCAATGATTGAGTTAATCTTGAGGCATTGAATGAATGAGAGAAGCTCAACTCATTGAATGAATGAATAACGTTTGTTTCATTGAATGAATGAATACAGTTTGTTTCTGTCAATGAATGTCTGACGCTGGAGACAATGAATGAAAGAGAGAAGTTCTAATCATTGAATCATCTTGTGCAGTTTGTTTCATTGAATCAATGAAAAACGTTTCATTCATTGAATGTATGTTTGAGGCTTAATTCAGCAATCGAACGAATACATTTTGTTTCTTACAAAGAATGAGTTAAGTTTGATTCATTGAATCAATGAAAAACGTTTCATTCATTGAATGTATGTTTGAGGCTTAATTCAGCAATCTAACGAATACATTTTGTTTCTTAAAATGTATGAGTTAAGCTTGAAGCATTGAATGAATGAGAGAAGCTCAACTCATTTAATCAATGAATAACGTTTGTTCATTGAATGAATGAATACAGTTTGTTTCTTTCAGTGACTGTATTAAGCTAGAGATATTGAATACAACAGAGGAGTTCTAATCATTGAATCATCTCGTGAAGTTTGTTTCATTGAATCAATGAAAAACGTTTGATTCATTGAATGTATGTTTGAGGCTTAATTCAACAATTGAACGAATACATTTTGTTTCTTACAATGAATGAGTTAAGTTGAGGCATTGAATGAATGAGAGAAGCGAAGCTATGAATAACGTTTGTTTCATTGAATGAACGAATGCAGTTTGTTTGAGTCAATGAATGTATGGAGCTGGACACATTGAATAAAAGAGAGAAGTTCTAATCATTGAATCAACTCTTGCAGTTTGTTTGATTCAATCAATGAAAAGCGTTTGAATCATTGAATGTATGTTTGAAGCTTAATTCAACAATTGAACGACTACATTTTGTTTCTTACAATGAATGATTTAAGCTTGAGGCATTGAAAGAATGAGAGAAGCTCAACTCATTGAATTAATGAATGACGTTTGTTTCATTGAATGAATACAGTTTGTTTCTTTCAACGAATGGTATGGCTGAAGACATTGAATGAAAGATCGGAGGTATGTTTATTGAATCATCTCGCGCAGTTTGTTTCATTGAATGTATGTTTGAAGCTTAATTCAACAATTGAACGACTACATTTTGTTTCTTACAATGAATGAGTTAAGCTTGAGCATTGAATGAATAAGAGAAGCTCAACTCATTGAATCAATGAATAACGTTTGTTTCAATGAATGAATACAGTTAGTTTCTTTCAATGAATGATTTTATCTGGTGATGTTAAATAAAAGAGCGGAGCCATGTTCATTGAATCACCTCGTGCAGGTTTTTGCATTGAATCAATGAATAACGTTAAATTCATTGAATGTACGATTGCAGTTTCATTCAACAATTGAATGAATACCGTATGTTTCTTTCAATGAATGAGTTAAGCTCGAGGCATTGAATGAATGAGAGCAGCTAACCCTAAACCTAAACCAAACTCTGACCTGTACCCTGACCCTAACCCTGACCCTAACCATAACACAACCCTAACCCTAACCCTAAGCCTAACGCTAACCCTAACCCGAACACGAACACGAACGTTTCTTTCATTGAATGAATGAATATGGTATGTTTCTTTCATTGAATGGATTAAGTTGGAGAAATTGAATGAAAGAGAGAAGGAATAATTATTGAATCATCTCGGGCAGTTTGTTTCATTGAATCAATGAAAAACGTTTGATTCATTGAATATATGTTTGATGCTTAATTCAACAATTGAACGAATACATTTTGTTTCTTACAAAGAATGAGTTAAGTTTGTTTCATTGAATCAATGAAAAACGTTTGATTCATTGAATGTATGTTTGAGGCTGAATTCAACAATTGAACGAATACATTTTGTTTCTTACAATGAATGAGTTAAGCTTGAGGCATTGAAGGAATGAGAGAAGCTCAACTCATTGAAGCAATGAATAACGTTTGTATCATTGAATGATATAGTTTGTTTCTGTCAATGAATGTATTTGGCTGGAGACATTGAATGAAAGAGAGAAGCTATAATTATTGAATCATCTCGTGCAGTTTGTTTCATTGAATCAATCAAAAGCGTTTGAATCACTGAATGTATGTTTGAAGCTTAATTCAACAATTGAACGACTACGTTTTGTTTCTTAGAATGAATGAGTTAGTCTTGAGGCGTAGAAAGAATGAGAGAAACTCAACTCATTGAATCAATGAATAACGTTTGTATCATTGAATGATATAGTTTGTTTCTGTCAATGAATGTATTTGGCTGGAGACATTGAATGAAAGAGAGAAGCTATAATTATTGAATCATCTCGTGCAGTTTGTTTGAATCAATGAATAACGTTTGATTCATTAAAAGTATGATGGATGTTTCATTCAACAATTGGACGAATACTGTTTGTTTCATTCAATGATTGAGTTAAGCTTGAGGCATTGAATGAATAAGAGAAGCTCAACTCATTGAATCACTGAATAACGTTTGTTTCAATCAATGCATATAGTTAGTTTCATTCAATGAATGATTTTATCTGGTGATATTGAATGAAAGAGCGAAGCTGTGTTTATTGAATCACTTCGTGCAGTTTGTTACATTTAATCAATCAACAACGTTTGATTCATTGAAAGTACGATGGATGTTTCATACAACAATTGAACGACTACATTTTGTTTCTTCCAATGATTGAGTTAAGCTTGAGGCATTGAATGAATGAGAGAAGCTCAACTCATTGAATGAATGAATAACGTTTGTTTCATTGAATGAATGAATACAGTTTGTTTCTGTCAATGAATGTCTGACGCTGGAGACAATGAATGAAAGAGGGAAGTTCTAATCATTGAATCATCTCGTGCAGTTTGTTTCATTGAATCAATGAAAAACGTTTGATTCATTGAATGTATATTTGAGGCTTAATTCAAAAATTGAACGAATACATTTTGTTTCTTACAATGAATGAGTTAAGTTGAGGCATTGAATGAATGAGAGAAGCGAAGCTATGAATAACGTTTGTTTCATTGAATGAACGAATGCAGTTTGTTTGAGTCAATGAATGTATGGAGCTGGACACATTGAATAAAAGAGAGAAGTTCTAATCATTGAATCAACTCTTGCAGTTTGTTTGATTCAATCAATGAAAAGCGTTTGAATCATTGAATGTATGTTTGAAGCTTAATTCAACAATTGAACGACTACATTTTGTTTCTTACAATGAATGAGTTAAGCTTGAGCATTGAATGAATAAGAGAAGCTCAACTCATTGAATCAATGAATAACGTTTGTTTCAATGAATGAATACAGTTAGTTTCTTTCAATGAATGATTTTATCTGGTGATGTTAAATGAAAGAGCGGAGCCATGTTCATTGAATCACCTCGTGCAGGTTTTTGCATTGAATCAATGAATAACGTTAAATTCATTGAATGTACGATTGCAGTTTCATTCAACAATTGAATGAATACCGTATGTTTCTTTCAATGAATGAGTTAAGCTCGAGGCATTGAATGAATGAGAGCAGCTAACCCTAAACCTAAACCAAACCCTGACCTGTACCCTGACCCTAACCCTGACCCTAACCATAACACAACCCTAACCCTAACCCTAAGCCTAACGCTAACCCTAACCCTAACCCGAACACGAACGTTTCTTTCATTGAATGAATGAATATGGTATGTTTCTTTCATTGAATGGATTAAGTTGGAGAAATTGAATGAAAGAGAGAAGGAATAATTATTGAATCATCTCGGGCAGTTTGTTTCATTGAATCAATGAAAAACGTTTCATTCATTGAATGTATGTTTGAGGCTTAATTCAACAATTGAACGAATACATTTTGTTTCTTACAAAGAATGAGTTAAGTTTGTTTCATTGAATCAATGAAAAACGTTTGATTCATTGAATGTATGTTTGAGGCTGAATTCAACAATTGAACGAATACATTTTGTTTCTTACAATGAATGAGTTAAGCTTGAGGCATTGAAGGAATGAGAGAAGCTCAACTCATTGAAGCAATGAATAACGTTTGTATCATTGAATGATATAGTTTGTTTCTGTCAATGAATGTATTTGGCTGGAGACATTGAATGAAAGAGAGAAGCTATAATTATTGAATCATCTCGTGTAGTTTGTTTGAATCAATGAATAACGTTTGATTCATTAAAAGTATGATGGATGTTTCATTCAACAATTGGACGAATACGCTTTGTTTCATTCAATGATTGAGTTAAGCTTGAGGCATTGAATGAATAAGAGAAGCTCAACTCATTGAATCAATGAATAACGTTTGTTTCAATCAATGAATATAGTTAGTTTCATTCAATGAATGATTTTATCTGGTGATATTAAATGAAAGAGCGAAGCTGTGTTTATTGAATCACCTCGTGCAATTTGTTTCATTTAATCAATCAACAACGTTTGTTTCATTGAAAGTACGATGGAATTTTCATACAACAATTGAACGACTACATTTTGTTTCTTCCAATGATTGAGTTAAGCTTGAGGCATTGAATGAATGAGAGAAGCTCAACTCATTGAATGAATGAATAACGTTTGTTTCATTGAATGAATGAATACAGTTTGTTTCTGTCAATGAATGTCTGACGCTGGAGACAATGAATGAAAGAGAGAAGTTCTAATCATTGAATCATCTCGTGCAGTTTGTTTCATTGAATCAATGAAAAACGTTTCATTCATTGAATGTATGTTTGAGGCTTAATTCAACAATTGAACGAATACATTTTGTTTCTTACAATGAATGAGTTAAGTTGAGGCATTGAATGAATGAGAGAAGCGAAGCTATGAATAACGTTTGTTTCATTGAATGAACGAATGCAGTTTGTTTGAGTCAATGAATGTATGGAGCTGGACACATTGAATAAAAGAGAGAAGTTCTAATCATTGAATCAACTCGTACAGTTTGTTTGATTCAATCAATGAAAAGCGTTTGAATCATTGAATGTATGTTTGAAGCTTAATTCAACAATTGAACGACTACATTTTGTTTCTTACAATGAATGATTTAAGCTTGAGGCATTGAAAGAATGAGAGAAGCTCAACTCATTGAATCAATGAATGACGTTTGTTTCATTGAATGAATACAGTTTGTTTCTTTCAACGAATGGTATGGCTGAAGACATTGAATGAAAGATCGGAGGTATGTTTATTGAATCATCTCGCGCAGTTTGTTTCATTGAATGTATGTTTGAAGCTTAATTCAACAATTGAACGACTACATTTTGTTTCTTACAATGAATGAGTTAAGCTTGAGCATTGAATGAATAAGAGAAGCTCAACTCATTGAATCAATGAATAACGTTTGTTTCAATGAATGAATACAGTTAGTTTCTTTCAATGAATGATTTTATCTGGTGATATTAAATAAAAGAGCGGAGCCATGTTCATTGAATCACCTCGTGCAGGTTTTTGCATTGAATCAATGATTAACGTTAAATTCATTGAATGTACGATTGCAGTTTCATTCAACAATTGAATGAATCCGTATGTTTCTTTCAATGAATGAGTTAAGCTCGAGGCATTGAATGAATGAGAGCAGCTAACCCTAAACCTAAACCAAACCCTGACCTGTACCCTGACCCTAACCCTGACCCTAACCATAACACAACCCTAACCCTAACCCTAAGCCTAACGCTAACCCTAACCCGAACACGAACACGAACGTTTCTTTCATTGAATGAATGAATATGGTATGTTTCTTTCATTGAATGGATTAAGTTGGAGAAATTGAATGAAAGAGAGAAGGAATAATTATTGAATCATCTCGGGCAGTTTGTTTCATTGAATCAATGAAAAACGTTTGATTCATTGAATGTATGTTTGAGGCTTAATTCAACAATTGAACGAATACATTTTGTTTCTTACAAAGAATGAGTTAAGTTTGTTTCATTGAATCAATGAAAAACGTTTGATTCATTGAATGTATGTTTGAGGCTGAATTCAACAATTGAACGAATACATTTTGTTTCTTACAATGAATGAGTTAAGCTTGAGGCATTGAAGGAATGAGAGAAGCTCAACTCATTGAAGCAATGAATAACGTTTGTATCATTGAATGATATAGTTTGTTTCTGTCAATGAATGTATTTGGCTGGAGACATTGAATGAAAGAGAGAAGCTATAATTATTGAATCATCTCGTGCAGTTTGTTTCATTGAATCAATCAAAAGCGTTTAAATCACTGAATGTATGTTTGAAGCTTAATTCAACAATTGAACGACTACGTTTTGTTTCTTAGAAAGAATGAGTTCGTCTTGAGGCGTAGAAAGAATGAGAGAAACTCAACTCATTGAATCAATGAATAACGTTTGTATCATTGAATGATATAGTTTGTTTCTGTCAATGAATGTATTTGGCTGGAGACATTGAATGAAAGAGAGAAGCTATAATTATTGAATCATCTCGTGCAGTTTGTTTGAATCAATGAATAACGTTTGATTCATTAAAAGTATGATGGATGTTTCATTCAACAATTGGACGAATACGGTTTGTTTCATTCAATGATTGAGTTAAGCTTGAGGCATTGAATGAATAAGAGAAGCTCAACTCATTGAATCACTGAATAACGTTTGTTTCAATCAATGCATATAGTTAGTTTCATTCAATGAATGATTTTATCTGGTGATATTGAATGAAAGAGCGAAGCTGTGTTTATTGAATCACTTCGTGCAGTTTGTTTCATTTAATCAATCAACAACGTTTGATTCATTGAAAGTACGATGGATGTTTCATACAACAATTGAACGACTACATTTTGTTTCTTCCAATGATTGAGTTAAGCTTGAGGCATTGAATGAATGAGAGAAGCTCAACTCATTGAATGAATGAATAACGTTTGTTTCATTGAATGAATGAATACAGTTTGTTTCTGTCAATGAATGTCTGACGCTGGAGACAATGAATGAAAGAGGGAAGTTCTAATCATTGAATCATCTCGTGCAGTTTGTTTCATTGAATCAATGAAAAACGTTTGATTCATTGAATGTATATTTGAGGCTTAATTCAAAAATTGAACGAATACATTTTGTTTCTTACAATGAATGAGTTAAGTTGAGGCATTGAATGAATGAGAGAAGCGAAGCTATGAATAACGTTTGTTTCATTGAATGAACGAATGCAGTTTGTTTGAGTCAATGAATGTATGGAGCTGGACACATTGAATAAAAGAGAGAAGTTCTAATCATTGAATCAACTCTTGCAGTTTGTTTGATTCAATCAATGAAAAGCGTTTGAATCATTGAATGTATGTTTGAAGCTTAATTCAACAATTGAACGACTACATTTTGTTTCTTACAATGAATGAGTTAAGCTTGAGCATTGAATGAATAAGAGAAGCTCAACTCATTGAATCAATGAATAACGTTTGTTTCAATGAATGAATACAGTTAGTTTCTTTCAATGAATGATTTTATCTGGTGATGTTAAATGAAAGAGCGGAGCCATGTTCATTGAATCACCTCGTGCAGGTTTTTGCATTGAATCAATGAATAACGTTAAATTCATTGAATGTACGATTGCAGTTTCATTCAACAATTGAATGAATACCGTATGTTTCTTTCAATGAATGAGTTAAGCTCGAGGCATTGAATGAATGAGAGCAGCTAACCCTAAACCTAAACCAAACCCTGACCTGTACCCTGACCCTAACCCTGACCCTAACCATAACACAACCCTAACCCTAACCCTAAGCCTAACGCTAACCCTAACCCTAACCCGAACACGAACGTTTCTTTCATTGAATGAATGAATATGGTATGTTTCTTTCATTGAATGGATTAAGTTGGAGAAATTGAATGAAAGAGAGAAGGAATAATTATTGAATCATCTCGGGCAGTTTGTTTCATTGAATCAATGAAAAACGTTTCATTCATTGAATGTATGTTTGAGGCTTAATTCAACAATTGAACGAATACATTTTGTTTCTTACAAAGAATGAGTTAAGTTTGTTTCATTGAATCAATGAAAAACGTTTGATTCATTGAATGTATGTTTGAGGCTGAATTCAACAATTGAACGAATACATTTTGTTTCTTACAATGAATGAGTTAAGCTTGAGGCATTGAAGGAATGAGAGAAGCTCAACTCATTGAAGCAATGAATAACGTTTGTATCATTGAATGATATAGTTTTTTTCTGTCAATGAATGTATTTGGCTGGAGACATTGAATGAAAGAGAGAAGCTATAATTATTGAATCATCTCGTGTAGTTTGTTTGAATCAATGAATAACGTTTGATTCATTAAAAGTATGATGGATGTTTCATTCAACAATTGGACGAATACGGTTTGTTTCATTCAATGATTGAGTTAAGCTTGAGGCATTGAATGAATAAGAGAAGCTCAACTCACTGAATCAATGAATAACGTTTGTTTCAATCAATGAATATAGTTAGTTTCATTCAATGAATGATTTTATCTGGTGATATTGAATGAAAGAGCGAAGCTGTGTTTATTGAATCACCTCGTGCAGTTTGTTTCATTTAATCAATCAACAACGTTTGTTTCATTGAAAGTACGATGGAATTTTCATACAACAATTGAACGACTACATTTTGTTTCTTCCAATGATTGAGTTAAGCTTGAGGCATTGAATGAATGAGAGAAGCTCAACTCATTGAATGAATGAATAACGTTTGTTTCATTGAATGAATGAATACAGTTTGTTTCTGTCAATGAATGTCTGACGCTGGAGACAATGAATGAAAGAGAGAAGTTCTAATCATTGAATCATCTCGTGCAGTTTGTTTCATTGAATCAATGAAAAACGTTTCATTCATTGAATGTATGTTTGAGGCTTAATTCAACAATTGAACGAATACATTTTGTTTCTTACAATGAATGAGTTAAGTTGAGGCATTGAATGAATGAGAGAAGCGAAGCTATGAATAACGTTTGTTTCATTGAATGAACGAATGCAGTTTGTTTGAGTCAATGAATGTATGGAGCTGGACACATTGAATAAAAGAGAGAAGTTCTAATCATTGAATCAACTCGTACAGTTTGTTTGATTCAATCAATGAAAAGCGTTTGAATCATTGAATGTATGTTTGAAGCTTAATTCAACAATTGAACGACTACATTTTGTTTCTTACAATGAATGTTTTAAGCTTGAGGCATTGAAAGAATGAGAGAAGCTCAACTCATTGAATCAATGAATGACGTTTGTTTCATTGAATGAATACAGTTTGTTTCTTTCAACGAATGGTATGGCTGAAGACATTGAATGAAAGATCGGAGGTATGTTTATTGAATCATCTCGCGCAGTTTGTTTCATTGAATGTATGTTTGAAGCTTAATTCAACAATTGAACGACTACATTTTGTTTCTTACAATGAATGAGTTAAGCTTGAGCATTGAATGAATAAGAGAAGCTCAACTCATTGAATCAATGAATAACGTTTGTTTCAATGAATGAATACAGTTAGTTTCTTTCAATGAATGATTTTATCTGGTGATGTTAAATAAAAGAGCGGAGCCATGTTCATTGAATCACCTCGTGCAGGTTTTTGCATTGAATCAATGATTAACGTTAAATTCATTGAATGTACGATTGCAGTTTCATTCAACAATTGAATGAATCCGTATGTTTCTTTCAATGAATGAGTTAAGCTCGAGGCATTGAATGAATGAGAGCAGCTAACCCTAAACCTAAACCAAACCCTGACATGTACCCTGACCCTAACCCTGACCCTAACCATAACACAACCCTAACCCTAACCCTAAGCCTAACGCTAACCCTAACCCGAACACGAACACGAACGTTTCTTTCATTGAATGAATGAATATGGTATGTTTCTTTCATTGAATGGATTAAGTTGGAGAAATTGAATGAAAGAGAGAAGGAATAATTATTGAATCATCTCGGGCAGTTTGTTTCATTGAATCAATGAAAAACGTTTGATTCATTGAATGTATGTTTGAGGCTTAATTCAACAATTGAACGAATACATTTTGTTTCTTACAAAGAATGAGTTAAGTTTGTTTCATTGAATCAATGAAAAACGTTTGATTCATTGAATGTATGTTTGAGGCTGAATTCAACAATTGAACGAATACATTTTGTTTCTTACAATGAATGAGTTAAGCTTGAGGCATTGAAGGAATGAGAGAAGCTCAACTCATTGAAGCAATGAATAACGTTTGTATCATTGAATGATATAGTTTGTTTCTGTCAATGAATGTATTTGGCTGGAGACATTGAATGAAAGAGAGAAGCTATAATTATTGAATCATCTCGTGCAGTTTGTTTCATTGAATCAATCAAAAGCGTTTAAATCATTGAATGTATGTTTGAAGCTTAATTCAACAATTGAACGACTACGTTTTGTTTCTTAGAAAGAATGAGTTCGTCTTGAGGCGTAGAAAGAATGAGAGAAACTCAACTCATTGAATCAATGAATAACGTTTGTATCATTGAATGATATAGTTTGTTTCTGTCAATGAATGTATTTGGCTGGAGACATTGAATGAAAGAGAGAAGCTATAATTATTGAATCATCTCGTGCAGTTTGTTTGAATCAATGAATAACGTTTGATTCATTAAAAGTATGATGGATGTTTCATTCAACAATTGGACGAATACGGTTTGTTTCATTCAATGATTGAGTTAAGCTTGAGGCATTGAATGAATAAGAGAAGCTCAACTCATTGAATCACTGAATAACGTTTGTTTCAATCAATGCATATAGTTAGTTTCATTCAATGAATGATTTTATCTGGTGATATTGAATGAAAGAGCGAAGCTGTGTTTATTGAATCACTTCGTGCAGTTTGTTTCATTTAATCAATCAACAACGTTTGATTCATTGAAAGTACGATGGATGTTTCATACAACAATTGAACGACTACATTTTGTTTCTTCCAATGATTGAGTTAAGCTTGAGGCATTGAATGAATGAGAGAAGCTCAACTCATTGAATGAATGAATAACGTTTGTTTCATTGAATGAATGAATACAGTTTGTTTCTGTCAATGAATGTCTGACGCTGGAGACAATGAATGAAAGAGGGAAGTTCTAATCATTGAATCATCTCGTGCAGTTTGTTTCATTGAATCAATGAAAAACGTTTCATTCATTGAATGTATATTTGAGGCTTAATTCAAAAATTGAACGAATACATTTTGTTTCTTACAATGAATGAGTTAAGTTGAGGCATTGAATGAATGAGAGAAGCGAAGCTATGAATAACGTTTGTTTCATTGAATGAACGAATGCAGTTTGTTTGAGTCAATGAATGTATGGAGCTGGACACATTGAATAAAAGAGAGAAGTTCTAATCATTGAATCAACTCTTGCAGTTTGTTTGATTCAATCAATGAAAAGCGTTTGAATCATTGAATGTATGTTTGAAGCTTAATTCAACAATTGAACGACTACATTTTGTTTCTTACAATGAATGAGTTAAGCTTGAGCATTGAATGAATAAGAGAAGCTCAACTCATTGAATCAATGAATAACGTTTGTTTCAATGAATGAATACAGTTAGTTTCTTTCAATGAATGATTTTATCTGGTGATGTTAAATGAAAGAGCGGAGCCATGTTCATTGAATCACCTCGTGCAGGTTTTTGCATTGAATCAATGAATAACGTTAAATTCATTGAATGTACGATTGCAGTTTCATTCAACAATTGAATGAATACCGTATGTTTCTTTCAATGAATGAGTTAAGCTCGAGGCATTGAATGAATGAGAGCAGCTAACCCTAAACCTAAACCAAACCCTGACCTGTACCCTGACCCTAACCCTGACCCTAACCATAACACAACCCTAACCCTAACCCTAAGCCTAACGCTAACCCTAACCCTAACCCGAACACGAACGTTTCTTTCATTGAATGAATGAATATGGTATGTTTCTTTCATTGAATGGATTAAGTTGGAGAAATTGAATGAAAGAGAGAAGGAATAATTATTGAATCATCTCGGGCAGTTTGTTTCATTGAATCAATGAAAAACGTTTCATTCATTGAATGTATGTTTGAGGCTTAATTCAACAATTGAACGAATACATTTTGTTTCTTACAAAGAATGAGTTAAGTTTGTTTCATTGAATCAATGAAAAACGTTTGATTCATTGAATGTATGTTTGAGGCTGAATTCAACAATTGAACGAATACATTTTGTTTCTTACAATGAATGAGTTAAGCTTGAGGCATTGAAGGAATGAGAGAAGCTCAACTCATTGAAGCAATGAATAACGTTTGTATCATTGAATGATATAGTTTGTTTCTGTCAATGAATGTATTTGGCTGGAGACATTGAATGAAAGAGAGAAGCTATAATTATTGAATCATCTCGTGTAGTTTGTTTGAATCAATGAATAACGTTTGATTCATTAAAAGTATGATGGATGTTTCATTCAACAATTGGACGAATACGGTTTGTTTCATTCAATGATTGAGTTAAGCTTGAGGCATTGAATGAATAAGAGAAGCTCAACTCACTGAATCAATGAATAACGTTTGTTTCAATCAATGAATATAGTTAGTTTCATTCAATGAATGATTTTATCTGGTGATATTGAATGAAAGAGCGAAGCTGTGTTTATTGAATCACTTCGTGCAGTTTGTTTCATTTAATCAATCAACAACGTTTGTTTCATTGAAAGTACGATGGAATTTTCATACAACAATTGAACGACTACATTTTGTTTCTTCCAATGATTGAGTTAAGCTTGAGGCATTGAATGAATGAGAGAAGCTCAACTCATTGAATGAATGAATAACGTTTGTTTCATTGAATGAATGAATACAGTTTGTTTCTGTCAATGAATGTCTGACGCTGGAGACAATGAATGAAAGAGAGAAGTTCTAATCATTGAATCATCTCGTGCAGTTTGTTTCATTGAATCAATGAAAAACGTTTCATTCATTGAATGTATGTTTGAGGCTTAATTCAACAATTGAACGAATACATTTTGTTTCTTACAATGAATGAGTTAAGTTGAGGCATTGAATGAATGAGAGAAGCGAAGCTATGAATAACGTTTGTTTCATTGAATGAACGAATGCAGTTTGTTTGAGTCAATGAATGTATGGAGCTGGACACATTGAATAAAAGAGAGAAGTTCTAATCATTGAATCAACTCGTACAGTTTGTTTGATTCAATCAATGAAAAGCGTTTGAATCATTGAATGTATGTTTGAAGCTTAATTCAACAATTGAACGACTACATTTTGTTTCTTACAATGAATGTTTTAAGCTTGAGGCATTGAAAGAATGAGAGAAGCTCAACTCATTGAATCAATGAATGACGTTTGTTTCATTGAATGAATACAGTTTGTTTCTTTCAACGAATGGTATGGCTGAAGACATTGAATGAAAGATCGGAGGTATGTTTATTGAATCATCTCGCGCAGTTTGTTTCATTGAATGTATGTTTGAAGCTTAATTCAACAATTGAACGACTACATTTTGTTTCTTACAATGAATGAGTTAAGCTTGAGCATTGAATGAATAAGAGAAGCTCAACTCATTGAATCAATGAATAACGTTTGTTTCAATGAATGAATACAGTTAGTTTCTTTCAATGAATGATTTTATCTGGTGATGTTAAATAAAAGAGCGGAGCCATGTTCATTGAATCACCTCGTGCAGGTTTTTGCATTGAATCAATGATTAACGTTAAATTCATTGAATGTACGATTGCAGTTTCATTCAACAATTGAATGAATCCGTATGTTTCTTTCAATGAATGAGTTAAGCTCGAGGCATTGAATGAATGAGAGCAGCTAACCCTAAACCTAAACCAAACCCTGACATGTACCCTGACCCTAACCCTGACCCTAACCATAACACAACCCTAACCCTAACCCTAAGCCTAACGCTAACCCTAACCCGAACACGAACACGAACGTTTCTTTCATTGAATGAATGAATATGGTATGTTTCTTTCATTGAATGGATTAAGTTGGAGAAATTGAATGAAAGAGAGAAGGAATAATTATTGAATCATCTCGGGCAGTTTGTTTCATTGAATCAATGAAAAACGTTTGATTCATTGAATGTATGTTTGAGGCTTAATTCAACAATTGAACGAATACATTTTGTTTCTTACAAAGAATGAGTTAAGTTTGTTTCATTGAATCAATGAAAAACGTTTGATTCATTGAATGTATGTTTGAGGCTGAATTCAACAATTGAACGAATACATTTTGTTTCTTACAATGAATGAGTTAAGCTTGAGGCATTGAAGGAATGAGAGAAGCTCAACTCATTGAAGCAATGAATAACGTTTGTATCATTGAATGATATAGTTTGTTTCTGTCAATGAATGTATTTGGCTGGAGACATTGAATGAAAGAGAGAAGCTATAATTATTGAATCATCTCGTGCAGTTTGTTTCATTGAATCAATCAAAAGCGTTTAAATCACTGAATGTATGTTTGAAGCTTAATTCAACAATTGAACGACTACGTTTTGTTTCTTAGAAAGAATGAGTTCGTCTTGAGGCGTAGAAAGAATGAGAGAAACTCAACTCATTGAATCAATGAATAACGTTTGTATCATTGAATGATATAGTTTGTTTCTGTCAATGAATGTATTTGGCTGGAGACATTGAATGAAAGAGAGAAGCTATAATTATAGAATCATCTCGTGCAGTTTGTTTGAATCAATGAATAACGTTTGATTCATTAAAAGTATGATGGATGTTTCATTCAACAATTGGACGAATACGGTTTGTTTCATTCAATGATTGAGTTAAGCTTGAGGCATTGAATGAATAAGAGAAGCTCAACTCATTGAATCACTGAATAACGTTTGTTTCAATCAATGCATATAGTTAGTTTCATTCAATGAATGATTTTATCTGGTGATATTGAATGAAAGAGCGAAGCTGTGTTTATTGAATCACTTCGTGCAGTTTGTTTCATTTAATCAATCAACAACGTTTGATTCATTGAAAGTACGATGGATGTTTCATACAACAATTGAACGACTACATTTTGTTTCTTCCAATGATTGAGTTAAGCTTGAGGCATTGAATGAATGAGAGAAGCTCAACTCATTGAATGAATGAATAACGTTTGTTTCATTGAATGAATGAATACAGTTTGTTTCTGTCAATGAATGTCTGACGCTGGAGACAATGAATGAAAGAGGGAAGTTCTAATCATTGAATCATCTCGTGCAGTTTGTTTCATTGAATCAATGAAAAACGTTTGATTCATTGAATGTATATTTGAGGCTTAATTCAAAAATTGAACGAATACATTTTGTTTCTTACAATGAATGAGTTAAGTTGAGGCATTGAATGAATGAGAGAAGCGAAGCTATGAATAACGTTTGTTTCATTGAATGAACGAATGCAGTTTGTTTGAGTCAATGAATGTATGGAGCTGGACACATTGAATAAAATAGAGAAGTTCTAATCATTGAATCAACTCTTGCAGTTTGTTTGATTCAATCAATGAAAAGCGTTTGAATCATTGAATGTATGTTTGAAGCTTAATTCAACAATTGAACGACTACATTTTGTTTCTTACAATGAATGAGTTAAGCTTGAGCATTGAATGAATAAGAGAAGCTCAACTCATTGAATCAATGAATAACGTTTGTTTCAATGAATGAATACAGTTAGTTTCTTTCAATGAATGATTTTATCTGGTGATGTTAAATAAAAGAGCGGAGCCATGTTCATTGAATCACCTCGTGCAGGTTTTTGCATTGAATCAATGATTAACGTTAAATTCATTGAATGTACGATTGCAGTTTCATTCAACAATTGAATGAATACCGTATGTTTCTTTCAATGAATGAGTTAAGCTCGAGGCATTGAATGAATGAGAGCAGCTAACCCTAAACCTAAACCAAACCCTGACCTGTACCCTGACCCTAACCCTGACCCTAACCATAACACAACCCTAACCCTAACCCTAAGCCTAACGCTAACCCTAACCCGAACACGAACACGAACGTTTCTTTCATTGAATGAATGAATATGGTATGTTTCTTTCATTGAATGGATTAAGTTGGAGAAATTGAATGAAAGAGAGAAGGAATAATTATTGAATCATCTCGGGCAGTTTGTTTCATTGAATCAATGAAAAACGTTTGATTCATTGAATGTATGTTTGAGGCTTAATTCAACAATTGAACGAATACATTTTGTTTCTTACAAAGAATGAGTTAAGTTTGTTTCATTGAATCAATGAAAAACGTTTGATTCATTGAATGTATGTTTGAGGCTGAATTCAACAATTGAACGAATACATTTTGTTTCTTACAATGAATGAGTTAAGCTTGAGGCATTGAAGGAATGAGAGAAGCTCAACTCATTGAAGCAATGAATAACGTTTGTATCATTGAATGATATAGTTTGTTTCTGTCAATGAATGTATTTGGCTGGAGACATTGAATGAAAGAGAGAAGCTATAATTATTGAATCATCTCGTGCAGTTTGTTTGAATCAATGAATAACGTTTGATTCATTAAAAGTATGATGGATGTTTCATTCAACAATTGGACGAATACGGTTTGTTTCATTCAATGATTGAGTTAAGCTTGAGGCATTGAATGAATAAGAGAAGCTCAACTCATTGAATCACTGAATAACGTTTGTTTCAATCAATGCATATAGTTAGTTTCATTCAATGAATGATTTTATCTGGTGATATTGAATGAAAGAGCGAAGCTGTGTTTATTGAATCACCTCGTGCAGTTTGTTTCATTTAATCAAACAACAACGTTTGATTCATTGAAAGTACGATGGATGTTTCATACAACAATTGAACGACTACATTTTGTTTCTTCCAATAATTGAGTTAAGCTTGAGGCATTGAATGAATGAGAGAAGCTCAACTCATTGAATGAATGAATAACGTTTGTTTCATTGAATGAATGAATACAGTTTGTTTCTGTCAATGAATGTCTGACGCTGGAGACAATGAATGAAAGAGGGAAGTTCTAATCATTGAATCATCTCGTGCAGTTTGTTTAATTGAATCAATGAAAAACGTTTGATTCATTGAATGTATGTTTGAGGCTTAATTCAAAAATTGAACGAATACATTTTGTTTCTTACAATGAATGAGTTAAGTTGAGGCATTGAATGAATGAGAGAAGCGAAGCTATGAATAACGTTTGTTTCATTGAATGAACGAATGCAGTTTGTTTGAGTCAATGAATGTATGGAGCTGGACACATTGAATAAAAGAGAGAAGTTCTAATCATTGAATCAACTCTTGCAGTTTGTTTGATTCAATCAATGAACAGCGTTTGAATCATTGAATGTATGTTCGAAGCTTAATTCAACAATTGAACGACTACATTCTGTTTCTTACAATGAATGATTTAAGCTTGAGGCATTGAAAGAATGAGAGAAGCTCAACTCATTGAATCAATGAATGACGTTTGTTTCATTGAATGAATACAGTTTGTTTCTTTCAACGAATGGTATGGTTGAAGACATTGAATGAAAGATCGGAGGTATGTTTATTGAATCATCTCTCGCAGTTTGTTTCATTGAATGTATGTTTGAAGCTTAATTCAACAATTGATCGACTACATTTTGTTTCTTACACTGAATGAGTAAAGATTGAGGCATTCAATGAATGAGAGAAGCTCAACTCATTGAATGAATGAATACAGTTTGTTTCTGTCAATGAATGTCTGACGCTGGAGACAATGAATGAAAGAGAGAAGTTCTAATCATTGAATCATCTCGTACAGATTGTTTCATTGAATCAATGAAAAACGTTTGATTCATTGAATGTATGTTTGAGGCTGAATTCAACAATTGAACGAATACATTTTGTTTCTTACAATGAATAAGTTAAGCTTGAGGCATTGAAGGAATGAGAGAAGCTCAACTCATTGAAGCAGTGAATAACGTTTGTATCATTGAATGATATAGTTTGTTTCTGTCAATGAATGTATTTGGCTGGAGACATTGAATGAAAGAGAGAAGCTATAATTATTGAATCATCTCGTGCAGTTTGTTTCATTGAATCAATCAAAAGCGTTTGAATCACTGAATGTATGTTTGAAGCTTAATTCAACAATTGAACGACTACGTTTTGTTTCTTAGAATGAATGAGTTAGTCTTGAGGCGTAGAAAGAATGAGAGAAACTCAACTCATTGAATCAATGAATAACGTTTGTTTCAATGAATGAATATAGTTAGTTTCATTCAATGAATGATTTTATCTGGTGATATTGAATGAAAGAGCGAAGCTGTGTTTATTGATTCACCTCGAGCAGTTTGTTTAAATTTATCAATCAACAACGTTTGATTCATTGAAAGTACGATGGATTTTTCATACAACAATTGAACGACTACATTTTGTTTCTTCCAATGATTGAGTTAATCTTGAGGCATTGAATGAATGAGAGAAGCTCAACTCATTGAATGAATGTATAACGTTTGTTTCATTGAATGAATGAATACAGTTTGTTTCTGTCAATGAATGTCTGACGCTGGAGACAATGAATGAAAGAGAGAAGTTCTATTCATTGAATCATCTTGTGCAGTTTGTTTCATTGAATCAATGAAAAACGTTTCATTCATTGAATGTATGTTTGAGGCTTAATTCAGGAATCGAACGAATACATTTTGTTTCTTACAAAGAATGAGTTAAGTTTGTTTCATTGAATCAATGAAAAACGTTTCATTCATTGAATGTATGTTTGAGGCTGAATTCAACAATTGAACGAATACATTTTGTTTCTTACAATGAATGAGTTAAGCTTGAGGCATTGAAGGAATGAGAGAAGCTCAACTCATTGAAGCAATGAATAACGTTTGTATCATTGAATGATATAGTTTGTTTCTGTCAATGAATGTATTTGGCTGGAGACATTGAATGAAAGAGAGAAGCTATAATTATTGAATCATCTCGTGCAGTTTGTTTCATTGAATCAATCAAAAGCGTTTGAATCACTGAATGTATGTTTGAAGCTTAATTCAACAATTGAACGACTACGTTTTGTTTCTTATTATGAATGAGTTAGTCTTGAGGCGTAGAAAGAATGAGAGAAACTCAACTCATTGAATCAATGAATAACGTTTGTATCATTGAATGATATAGTTTGTTTCTGTCAATGAATGTATTTGGCTGGAGACATTGAATGAAAGAGAGAAGCTATAATTATTGAATCATCTCGTGCACTTTGCTTGAATCAATGAATAACGTTTGATTCATTAAAAGTTTGATGGATGTTTCATTCAACAATTGGACGAATACGGTTTGTTTCATTCAATGATTGAGTTAAGCTTGAGGCATTGAATGAATAAGAGAAGCTCAACTCATTGAATCAATGAATAACGTTTGTTTCAATGAATGAATATAGTTAGTTTCATTCAATGAATGATTTTATCTGGTGATATTGAATGAAAGAGCGAAGCTGTGTTTATTGAATCACCTCGAGCAGTTTGTTTAAATTTATCAATCAACAACGTTTGATTCATTGAAAGTACGATGGATTTTTCATACAACAATTGAACGACTACATTTTGTTTCTTCCAATGATTGAGTTAATCTTGAGGCATTGAATGAATGAGAGAAGCTCAACTCATTGAATGAATGAATAACGTTTGTTTCATTGAATGAATGAATACAGTTTGTTTCTGTCAATGAATGTCTGACGCTGGAGACAATGAATGAAAGAGAGAAGTTCTAATCATTGAATCATCTTGTGCAGTTTGTTTCATTGAATCAATGAAAAACGTTTCATTCATTGAATGTATGTTTGAGGCTTAATTCAGCAATCGAACGAATACATTTTGTTTCTTACAAAGAATGAGTTAAGTTTGATTCATTGAATCAATGAAAAACGTTTCATTCATTGAATGTATGTTTGAGGCTTAATTCAGCAATCTAACGAATACATTTTGTTTCTTAAAATGTATGAGTTAAGCTTGAAGCATTGAATGAATGAGAGAAGCTCAACTCATTTAATCAATGAATAACGTTTGTTCATTGAATGAATGAATACAGTTTGTTTCTTTCAGTGACTGTATTAAGCTAGAGATATTGAATACAATTCTAATCATTGAATCATCTCGTGAAGTTTGTTTCATTGAATCAATGAAAAACGTTTGATTCATTGAATGTATGTTTGAGGCTTAATTCAACAATTGAACGAATACATTTTGTTTCTTACAATGAATGAGTTAAGTTGAGGCATTGAATGAATGAGAGAAGCGAAGCTATGAATAACGTTTGTTTCATTGAATGAACGAATGCAGTTTGTTTGAGTCAATGAATGTATGGAGCTGGACACATTGAATAAAAGAGAGAAGTTCTAATCATTGAATCAACTCTTGCAGTTTGTTTGATTCAATCAATGAAAAGCGTTTGAATCATTGAATGTATGTTTGAAGCTTAATTCAACAATTGAACGACTACATTTTGTTTCTTACAATAAATGATTTAAGCTTGAGGCATTGAAAGAATGAGAGAAGCTCAACTCATTGAATTAATGAATGACGTTTGTTTCATTGAATGAATACAGTTTGTTTCTTTCAACGAATGGTATGGCTGAAGACATTGAATGAAAGATCGGAGGTATGTTTATTGAATCATCTCGCGCAGTTTGTTTCATTGAATGTATGTTTGAAGCTTAATTCAACAATTGAACGACTACATTTTGTTTCTTACAATGAATGAGTTAAGCTTGAGCATTGAATGAATAAGAGAAGCTCAACTCATTGAATCAATGAATAACGTTTGTTTCAATGAATGAATACAGTTAGTTTCTTTCAATGAATGATTTTATCTGGTGATATTAAATGAAAGAGCGGAGCCATGTTCATTGAATCACCTCGTGCAGGTTTTTGCATTGAATCAATGAATAACGTTAAATTCATTGAATGTACGATTGCAGTTTCATTCAACAATTGAATGAATACCGTATGTTTCTTTCAATGAATGAGTTAAGCTCGAGGCATTGAATGAATGAGAGCAGCTAACCCTAAACCTAAACCAAACCCTGACCTGTACCCTGACCCTAACCCTGACCCTAACCATAACACAACCCTAACCCTAACCCTAAGCCTAACGCTAACCCTAACCCTAACCCGAACACGAACGTTTCTTTC
Organism: Chiloscyllium punctatum; assembly: GCF_047496795.1. NCBI lineage: Eukaryota > Metazoa > Chordata > Chondrichthyes > Orectolobiformes > Hemiscylliidae > Chiloscyllium > Chiloscyllium punctatum. The sequence continues at coordinate 107,181,451 of NC_092742.1, read as the reverse complement.
ATTGAATGAATGAATATGGTATGTTTCTTTCATTGACTGGATTAAGTTGGAGAAATTGAATGAAAGAGAGAAGGAATAATTATTGAATCATCTCGGGCAGTTTGTTTCATTGAATCAATGAAAAACGTTAGATTCATTGAATGTATGTTTGAGGCTTAATTCAACAATTGAACGAATACATTTTGTTTCTTACAAAGAATGAGTTAAGTTTGTTTCATTGAATCAATAAAAACGTTTGATTCATTGAATGTATGTTTGAGGCTGAATTCAACAATTGAACGAATACATTTTGTTTCTTACAATGAATGAGTTAAGCTTGAGGCATTGAAGGAATGAGAGAAGCTCAACTCATTGAAGCAATGAATAACGTTTGTATCATTGAATGATATAGTTTGTTTCTGTCAATGAATGTATTTGGCTGGAGACATTGAATGAAAGAGAGAAGCTATAATTATTGAATCATCTCGTGCAGTTTGTTTCATTGAATCAATCAAAAGCGTTTGAATCACTGAATGTATGTTTGAAGCTTAATTCAACAATTGAACGACTACGTTTTGTTTCTTATTATGAATGAGTTAGTCTTGAGGCGTAGAAAGAATGAGAGAAACTCAACTCATTGAATCAATGAATAACGTTTGTATCATTGAATGATATAGTTTGTTTCTGTCAATGAATGTATTTGGCTGGAGACATTGAATGAAAGAGAGAAGCTATAATTATTGAATCATCTCGTGCACTTTGCTTGAATCAATGAATAACGTTTGATTCATTAAAAGTTTGATGGATGTTTCATTCAACAATTGGACGAATACGGTTTGTTTCATTCAATGATTGAGTTAAGCTTGAGGCATTGAATGAATAAGAGAAGCTCAACTCATTGAATCAATGAATAACGTTTGTTTCAATGAATGAATATAGTTAGTTTCATTCAATGAATGATTTTATCTGGTGATATTGAATGAAAGAGCGAAGCTGTGTTTATTGAATCACCTCGAGCAGTTTGTTTAAATTTATCAATCAACAACGTTTGATTCATTGAAAGTACGATGGATTTTTCATACAACAATTGAACGACTACATTTTGTTTCTTCCAATGATTGAGTTAATCTTGAGGCATTGAATGAATGAGAGAAGCTCAACTCATTGAATGAATGAATAACGTTTGTTTCATTGAATGAATGAATACAGTTTGTTTCAAGTTTGTTTGTTTCATGAATGTATGGAGCTTGACACATTGAATAAAAGAGAGAAGTTCTAATCATTGAATCAACTCTTGCAGTTTGTTTGATTCAATCAATGAACAGCGTTTGAATCATTGAATGTATGTTCGAAGCTTAATTCAACAATTGAACGACTACATTCTGTTTCTTACAATGAATGATTTAAGCTTGAGGCATTGAAAGAATGAGAGAAGCTCAACTCATTGAATCAATGAATGACGTTTGTTTCATTGAATGAATACAGTTTGTTTCTTTCAACGAATGGTATGGTTGAAGACATTGAATGAAAGATCGGAGGTATGTTTATTGAATCATCTCTCGCAGTTTGTTTCATTGAATGTATGTTTGAAGCTAAATTCAACAATTGATCGACTACATTTTGTTTCTTACACTGAATGAGTAAAGATTGAGGCATTCAATGAATGAGAGAAGCTCAACTCATTGAATGAATGAATACAGTTTGTTTCTGTCAATGAATGTCTGACGCTGGAGACAATGAATGAAAGAGAGAAGTTCTAATCATTGAATCATCTCGTACAGATTGTTTCATTGAATCAATGAAAAACGTTTGATTCATTGAATGTATGTTTGAGGCTGAATTCAACAATTGAACGAATACATTTTGTTTCTTACAATGAATAAGTTAAGCTTGAGGCATTGAAGGAATGAGAGAAGCTCAACTCATTGAAGCAGTGAATAACGTTTGTATCATTGAATGATATAGTTTGTTTCTGTCAATGAATGTATTTGGCTGGAGACATTGAATGAAAGAGAGAAGCTATAATTATTGAATCATGTCGTGCAGTTTGTTTCATTGAATCAATCAAAAGCGTTTGAATCACTGAATGTATGTTTGAAGCTTAATTCAACAATTGAACGACTACGTTTTGTTTCTTAGAATGAATGAGTTAGTCTTGAGGCGTAGAAAGAATGAGAGAAACTCAACTCATTGAATCAATGAATAACGTTTGTTTCAATGAATGAATATAGTTAGTTTCATTCAATGAATGATTTTATCTGGTGATATTGAATGAAAGAGCGAAGCTGTGTTTATTGATTCACCTCGAGCAGTTTGTTTAAATTTATCAATCAACAACGTTTGATTCATTGAAAGTACGATGGATTTTTCATACAACAATTGAACGACTACATTTTGTTTCTTCCAATGATTGAGTTAATCTTGAGGCATTGAATGAATGAGAGAAGCTCAACTCATTGAATGAATGAATAACGTTTGTTTCATTGAATGAATGAATACAGTTTGTTTCTGTCAATGAATGTCTGACGCTGGAGACAATGAATGAAAGAGAGAAGTTCTATTCATTGAATCATCTTGTGCAGTTTGTTTCATTGAATCAATGAAAAACGTTTCATTCATTGAATGTATGTTTGAGGCTTAATTCAGCAATCGAACGAATACATTTTGTTTCTTACAAAGAATGAGTTAAGTTTGTTTCATTGAATCAATGAAAAACGTTTCATTCATTGAATGTATGTTTGAGGCTTAATTCAGCAATCGAACGAATACATTTTGTTTCTTACAATGTATGAGTTAAGCTTGAAGCATTGAATGAATGAGAGAAGCTCAACTCATTTAATCAATGAATAACGTTTGTTCATTGAATGAATGAATACAGTTTGTTTCTTTCAGTGACTGTATTAAGCTAGAGATATTGAATACAACAGAGGAGTTCTAATCATTGAATCATCTCGTGAAGTTTGTTTAATTGAATCAATGAAAAACGTTTGATTCATTGAATGTATGTTTGAGGCTTAATTCAACAATTGAACGAATACATTTTGTTTCTTACAATGAATGAGTTAAGTTGAGGCATTGAATGAATGAGAGAAGCGAAGCTATGAATAACGTTTGTTTCATTGAATGAACGAATGCAGTTTGTTTGAGTCAATGAATGTATGGAGCTGGACACATTGAATAAAAGAGAGAAGTTCTAATCATTGAATCAACTCTTGCAGTTTGTTTGATTCAATCAATGAAAAGCGTTTGAATCATTGAATGTATGTTTGAAGCTTAATTCAACAATTGAACGACTACATTTTGTTTCTTACAATGAATGATTTAAGCTTGAGGCATTGAAAGAATGAGAGAAGCTCAACTCATTGAATTAGTGAATGACGTTTGTTTCATTGAATGAATACAGTTTGTTTCTTTCAACGAATGGTATGGCTGAAGACATTGAATGAAAGATCGGAGGTATGTTTATTGAATCATCTCGCGCAGTTTGTTTCATTGAATGTATGTTTGAAGCTTAATTCAACAATTGAACGACTACATTTTGTTTCTTACAATGAATGAGTTAAGCTTGAGCATTGAATGAATAAGAGAAGCTCAACTCATTGAATCAATGAATAACGTTTGTTTCAATGAATGAATACAGTTAGTTTCTTTCAATGAATGATTTTATCTGGTGATATTAAATGAAAGAGCGGAGCCATGTTCATTGAATCACCTCGTGCAGGTTTTTGCATTGAATCAATGAATAACGTTAAATTCATTGAATGTACGATTGCAGTTTCATTCAACAATTGAATGAATACCGTATGTTTCTTTCAATGAATGAGTTAAGCTCGAGGCATTGAATGAATGAGAGCAGCTAACCCTAAACCTAAACCAAACCCTGACCTGTACCCTGACCCTAACCCTGACCCTAACCATAACACAACCCTAACCCTAACCCTAAGCCTAACGCTAACCCTAACCCTAACCCGAACACGAACGTTTCTTTCATTGAATGAATGAATATGGTATGTTTCTTTCATTGACTGGATTAAGTTGGAGAAATTGAATGAAAGAGAGAAGGAATAATTATTGAATCATCTCGGGCAGTTTGTTTCATTGAATCAATGAAAAACGTTTCATTCATTGAATGTATGTTTGAGGCTTAATTCAACAATTGAACGAATACATTTTGTTTCTTACAAAGAATGAGTTAAGTTTGTTTCATTGAATCAATAAAAACGTTTGATTCATTGAATGTATGTTTGAGGCTGAATTCAACAATTGAACGAATACATTTTGTTTCTTACAATGAATGAGTTAAGCTTGAGGCATTGAAGGAATGAGAGAAGCTCAACTCATTGAAGCAATGAATAACGTTTGTATCATTGAATGATATAGTTTGTTTCTGTCAATGAATGTATTTGGCTGGAGACATTGAATGAAAGAGAGAAGCTATAATTATTGAATCATCTCGTGCAGTTTGTTTCATTGAATCAATCAAAAGCGTTTGAATCACTGAATGTATGTTTGAAGCTTAATTCAACAATTGAACGACTACGTTTTGTTTCTTATTATGAATGAGTTAGTCTTGAGGCGTAGAAAAAATGAGAGAAACTCAACTCATTGAATCAATGAATAACGTTTGTATCATTGAATGATATAGTTTGTTTCTGTCAATGAATGTATTTGGCTGGAGACATTGAATGAAAGAGAGAAGCTATAATTATTGAATCATCTCGTGCACTTTGCTTGAATCAATGAATAACGTTTGATTCATTAAAAGTTTGATGGATGTTTCATTCAACAATTGGACGAATACGGTTTGTTTCATTCAATGATTGAGTTAAGCTTGAGGCATTGAATGAATAAGAGAAGCTCAACTCATTGAATCAATGAATAACGTTTGTTTCAATGAATGAATATAGTTAGTTTCATTCAATGAATGATTTTATCTGGTGATATTGAATGAAAGAGCGAAGCTGTGTTTATTGAATCACCTCGAGCAGTTTGTTTAAATTTATCAATCAACAACGTTTGATTCATTGAAAGTACGATGGATTTTTCATACAACAATTGAACGACTACATTTTGTTTCTTCCAATGATTGAGTTAATCTTGAGGCATTGAATGAATGAGAGAAGCTCAACTCATTGAATGAATGAATAACGTTTGTTTCATTGAATGAATGAATACAGTTTGTTTCTGTCAATGAATGTCTGACGCTGGAGACAATGAATGAAAGAGAGAAGTTCTAATCATTGAATCATCTTGTGCAGTTTGTTTCATTGAATCAATGAAAAACGTTTCATTCATTGAATGTATGTTTGAGGCTTAATTCAGCAATCTAACGAATACATTTTGTTTCTTAAAATGTATGAGTTAAGCTTGAAGTTTGTTCATTGAATGAATGAATACAGTTTGTTTCTTTCAGTGACTGTATTAAGCTAGAGATATTGAATACAACAGAGGAGTTCTAATCATTGAATCATCTCGTGAAGTTTGTTTCATTGAATCAATGAAAAACGTTTGATTCATTGAATGTATGTTTGAGGCTTAATTCAAAAATTGAACGAATACATTTTGTTTCTTACAATGAATGAGTTAAGTTGAGGCATTGAATGAATGAGAGAAGCGAAGCTATGAATAACGTTTGTTTCATTGAATGAACGAATGCAGTTTGTTTGAGTCAATGAATGTATGGAGCTGGACACATTGAATAAAAGAGAGAAGTTCTAATCATTGAATCAACTCTTGCAGTTTGTTTGATTCAATCAATGAAAAGCGTTTGAATCATTGAATGTATGTTTGAAGCTTAATTCAACAATTGAACGACTACATTTTGTTTCTTACAATGAATGATTTAAGCTTGAGGCATTGAAAGAATGAGAGAAGCTCAACTCATTGAATTAATGAATGACGTTTGTTTCATTGAATGAATACAGTTTGTTTCGTTCAACGAATGGTATGGCTGAAGACATTGAATGAAAGATCGGAGGTATGTTTATTGAATCATCTCGCGCAGTTTGTTTCATTGAATGTATGTTTGAAGCTTAATTCAACAATTGAACGACTACATTTTGTTTCTTACAATGAATGAGTTAAGCTTGAGCATTGAATGAATAAGAGAAGCTCAACTCATTGAATCAATGAATAACGTTTGTTTCAATGAATGAATACAGTTAGTTTCTTTCAATGAATGATTTTATCTGGTGATGTTAAATAAAAGAGCGGAGCCATGTTCATTGAATCACCTCGTGCAGGTTTTTGCATTGAATCAATGAATAACGTTAAATTCATTGAATGTACGATTGCAGTTTCATTCAACAATTGAATGAATACCGTATGTTTCTTTCAATGAATGAGTTAAGCTCGAGGCATTGAATGAATGAGAGCAGCTAACCCTAAACCTAAACCAAACCCTGACCTGTACCCTGACCCTAACCCTGACCCTAACCATAACACAACCCTAACCCTAACCCTAAGCCTAACGCTAACCCTAACCCGAACACGAACACGAACGTTTCTTTCATTGAATGAATGAATATGGTATGTTTCTTTCATTGAATGGATTAAGTTGGAGAAATTGAATGAAAGAGAGAAGGAATAATTATTGAATCATCTCGGGCAGTTTGTTTCATTGAATCAATGAAAAACGTTTGATTCATTGAATATATGTTTGATGCTTAATTCAACAATTGAACGAATACATTTTGTTTCTTACAAAGAATGAGTTAAGTTTGTTTCATTGAATCAATGAAAAACGTTTGATTCATTGAATGTATGTTTGAGGCTGAATTCAACAATTGAACGAATACATTTTGTTTCTTACAATGAATGAGTTAAGCTTGAGGCATTGAAGGAATGAGAGAAGCTCAACTCATTGAAGCAATGAATAACGTTTGTATCATTGAATGATATAGTTTGTTTCTGTCAATGAATGTATTTGGCTGGAGACATTGAATGAAAGAGAGAAGCTATAATTATTGAATCATCTCGTGCAGTTTGTTTCATTGAATCAATCAAAAGCGTTTGAATCACTGAATGTATGTTTGAAGCTTAATTCAACAATTGAACGACTACGTTTTGTTTCTTATTATGAATGAGTTAGTCTTGAGGCGTAGAAAGAATGAGAGAAACTCAACTCATTGAATCAATGAATAACGTTTGTATCATTGAATGATATAGTTTGTTTCTGTCAATGAATGTATTTGGCTGGAGACATTGAATGAAAGAGAGAAGCTATAATTATTGAATCATCTCGTGCACTTTGCTTGAATCAATGAATAACGTTTGATTCATTAAAAGTATGATGGATGTTTCATTCAACAATTGGACGAATACGGTTTGTTTCATTCAATGATTGAGTTAAGCTTGAGGCATTGAATGAATAAGAGAAGCTCAACTCATTGAATCAATGAATAACGTTTGTTTCAATGAATGAATATAGTTAGTTTCATTCAATGAATGATTTTATCTGGTGATATTGAATGAAAGAGCGAAGCTGTGTTTATTGAATCACCTCGAGCAGTTTGTTTAAATTTATCAATCAACAACGTTTGATTCATTGAAAGTACGATGGATTTTTCATACAACAATTGAACGACTACATTTTGTTTCTTCCAATGATTGAGTTAATCTTGAGGCATTGAATGAATGAGAGAAGCTCAACTCATTGAATGAATGAATAACGTTTGTTTCATTGAATGAATGAATACAGTTTGTTTCTGTCAATGAATGTCTGACGCTGGAGACAATGAATGAAAGAGAGAAGTTCTAATCATTGAATCATCTTGTGCAGTTTGTTTCATTGAATCAATGAAAAACGTTTCATTCATTGAATGTATGTTTGAGGCTTAATTCAGCAATCTAACGAATACATTTTGTTTCTTAAAATGTATGAGTTAAGCTTGAAGTTTGTTCATTGAATGAATGAATACAGTTTGTTTCTTTCAGTGACTGTATTAAGCTAGAGATATTGAATACAACAGAGGAGTTCTAATCATTGAATCATCTCGTGAAGTTTGTTTCATTGAATCAATGAAAAACGTTTGATTCATTGAATGTATGTTTGAGGCTTAATTCAAAAATTGAACGAATACATTTTGTTTCTTACAATGAATGAGTTAAGTTGAGGCATTGAATGAATGAGAGAAGCGAAGCTATGAATAACGTTTGTTTCATTGAATGAACGAATGCAGTTTGTTTGAGTCAATGAATGTATGGAGCTGGACACATTGAATAAAAGAGAGAAGTTCTAATCATTGAATCAACTCTTGCAGTTTGTTTGATTCAATCAATGAAAAGCGTTTGAATCATTGAATGTATGTTTGAAGCTTAATTCAACAATTGAACGACTACATTTTGTTTCTTACAATGAATGATTTAAGCTTGAGGCATTGAAAGAATGAGAGAAGCTCAACTCATTGAATTAATGAATGACGTTTGTTTCATTGAATGAATACAGTTTGTTTCGTTCAACGAATGGTATGGCTGAAGACATTGAATGAAAGATCGGAGGTATGTTTATTGAATCATCTCGCGCAGTTTGTTTCATTGAATGTATGTTTGAAGCTTAATTCAACAATTGAACGACTACATTTTGTTTCTTACAATGAATGAGTTAAGCTTGAGCATTGAATGAATAAGAGAAGCTCAACTCATTGAATCAATGAATAACGTTTGTTTCAATGAATGAATACAGTTAGTTTCTTTCAATGAATGATTTTATCTGGTGATGTTAAATAAAAGAGCGGAGCCATGTTCATTGAATCACCTCGTGCAGGTTTTTGCATTGAATCAATGAATAACGTTAAATTCATTGAATGTACGATTGCAGTTTCATTCAACAATTGAATGAATACCGTATGTTTCTTTCAATGAATGAGTTAAGCTCGAGGCATTGAATGAATGAGAGCAGCTAACCCTAAACCTAAACCAAACCCTGACCTGTACCCTGACCCTAACCCTGACCCTAACCATAACACAACCCTAACCCTAACCCTAAGCCTAACGCTAACCCTAACCCGAACACGAACACGAACGTTTCTTTCATTGAATGAATGAATATGGTATGTTTCTTTCATTGAATGGATTAAGTTGGAGAAATTGAATGAAAGAGAGAAGGAATAATTATTGAATCATCTCGGGCAGTTTGTTTCATTGAATCAATGAAAAACGTTTGATTCATTGAATATATGTTTGATGCTTAATTCAACAATTGAACGAATACATTTTGTTTCTTACAAAGAATGAGTTAAGTTTGTTTCATTGAATCAATGAAAAACGTTTGATTCATTGAATGTATGTTTGAGGCTGAATTCAACAATTGAACGAATACATTTTGTTTCTTACAATGAATGAGTTAAGCTTGAGGCATTGAAGGAATGAGAGAAGCTCAACTCATTGAAGCAATGAATAACGTTTGTATCATTGAATGATATAGTTTGTTTCTGTCAATGAATGTATTTGGCTGGAGACATTGAATGAAAGAGAGAAGCTATAATTATTGAATCATCTCGTGCAGTTTGTTTCATTGAATCAATCAAAAGCGTTTGAATCACTGAATGTATGTTTGAAGCTTAATTCAACAATTGAACGACTACGTTTTGTTTCTTAGAATGAATGAGTTAGTCTTGAGGCGTAGAAAGAATGAGAGAAACTCAACTCATTGAATCAATGAATAACGTTTGTATCATTGAATGATATAGTTTGTTTCTGTCAATGAATGTATTTGGCTGGAGACATTGAATGAAAGAGAGAAGCTATAATTATTGAATCATCTCGTGCAGTTTGTTTGAATCAATGAATAACGTTTGATTCATTAAAAGTATGATGGATGTTTCATTCAACAATTGGACGAATACGGTTTGTTTCATTCAATGATTGAGTTAAGCTTGAGGCATTGAATGAATAAGAGAAGCTCAACTCATTGAATCACTGAATAACGTTTGTTTCAATCAATGCATATAGTTAGTTTCATTCAATGAATGATTTTATCTGGTGATATTGAATGAAAGAGCGAAGCTGTGTTTATTGAATCACTTCGTGCAGTTTGTTTCATTTAATCAATCAACAACGTTTGATTCATTGAAAGTACGATGGATGTTTCATACAACAATTGAACGACTACATTTTGTTTCTTCCAATGATTGAGTTAAGCTTGAGGCATTGAATGAATGAGAGAAGCTCAACTCATTGAATGAATGAATAACGTTTGTTTCATTGAATGAATGAATACAGTTTGTTTCTGTCAATGAATGTCTGACGCTGGAGACAATGAATGAAAGAGGGAAGTTCTAATCATTGAATCATCTCGTGCAGTTTGTTTCATTGAATCAATGAAAAACGTTTGATTCATTGAATGTATGTTTGAGGCTTAATTCAAAAATTGAACGAATACATTTTGTTTCTTACAATGAATGAGTTAAGTTGAGGCATTGAATGAATGAGAGAAGCGAAGCTATGAATAACGTTTGTTTCATTGAATGAACGAATGCAGTTTGTTTGAGTCAATGAATGTATGGAGCTGGACACATTGAATAAAAGAGAGAAGTTCTAATCATTGAATCAACTCTTGCAGTTTGTTTGATTCAATCAATGAAAAGCGTTTGAATCATTGAATGTATGTTTGAAGCTTAATTCAACAATTGAACGACTACATTTTGTTTCTTACAATGAATGAGTTAAGCTTGAGCATTGAATGAATAAGAGAAGCTCAACTCATTGAATCAATGAATAACGTTTGTTTCAATGAATGAATACAGTTAGTTTCTTTCAATGAATGATTTTATCTGGTGATGTTAAATGAAAGAGCGGAGCCATGTTCATTGAATCACCTCGTGCAGGTTTTTGCATTGAATCAATGAATAACGTTAAATTCATTGAATGTACGATTGCAGTTTCATTCAACAATTGAATGAATACCGTATGTTTCTTTCAATGAATGAGTTAAGCTCGAGGCATTGAATGAATGAGAGCAGCTAACCCTAAACCTAAACCAAACCCTGACCTGTACCCTGACCCTAACCCTGACCCTAACCATAACACAACCCTAACCCTAACCCTAAGCCTAACGCTAACCCTAACCCTAACCCGAACACGAACGTTTCTTTCATTGAATGAATGAATATGGTATGTTTCTTTCATTGAATGGATTAAGTTGGAGAAATTGAATGAAAGAGAGAAGGAATAATTATTGAATCATCTCGGGCAGTTTGTTTCATTGAATCAATGAAAAACGTTTGATTCATTGAATGTATGTTTGAGGCTTAATTCAACAATTGAACGAATACATTTTGTTTCTTACAAAGAATGAGTTAAGTTTGTTTCATTGAATCAATGAAAAACGTTTGATTCATTGAATGTATGTTTGAGGCTGAATTCAACAATTGAACGAATACATTTTGTTTCTTACAATGAATGAGTTAAGCTTGAGGCATTGAAGGAATGAGAGAAGCTCAACTCATTGAAGCAATGAATAACGTTTGTATCATTGAATGATATAGTTTGTTTCTGTCAATGAATGTATTTGGCTGGAGACATTGAATGAAAGAGAGAAGCTATAATTATTGAATCATCTCGTGTAGTTTGTTTGAATCAATGAATAACGTTTGATTCATTAAAAGTATGATGGATGTTTCATTCAACAATTGGACGAATACGGTTTGTTTCATTCAATGATTGAGTTAAGCTTGAGGCATTGAATGAATAAGAGAAGCTCAACTCATTGAATCAATGAATAACGTTTGTTTCAATGAATGAATATAGTTAGTTTCATTCAATGAATGATTTTATCTGGTGATATTGAATGAAAGAGCGAAGCTGTGTTTATTGAATCAACTCGTGCAGTTTGTTTCATTTAATCAATCAACAACGTTTGATTCATTGAAAGTACGATGGATTTTTCATACAACAATTGAACGACTACATTTTGTTTCTTCCAATGATTGAGTTAAGCTTGAGGCATTGAATGAATGAGAGAAGCTCAACTCATTGAATGAATGAATAACGTTTGTTTCATTGAATGAATGAATACAGTTTGTTTCTGTCAATGAATGTCTGACGCTGGAGACAATGAATGAAAGAGAGAAGTTCTAATCATTGAATCATCTCGTGCAGTTTGTTTCATTGAATCAATGAAAAACGTTTCATTCATTGAATGTATATTTGTGGCTTAATTCAACAATTGAACGAATACATTTTGTTTCTTACAATGAATGAGTTAAGTTGAGGCATTGAATGAATGAGAGAAGCGAAGCTATGAATAACGTTTGTTTCATTGAATGAACGAATGCAGTTTGTTTGAGTCAATGAATGTATGGAGCTGGACACATTGAATAAAAGAGAGAAGTTCTAATCATTGAATCAACTCGTACAGTTTGTTTGATTCAATCAATGAAAAGCGTTTGAATCATTGAATGTATGTTTGAAGCTTAATTCAACAATTGAACGACTACATTTTGTTTCTTACAATGAATGATTTAAGCTTGAGGCATTGAAAGAATGAGAGAAGCTCAACTCATTGAATGAATGAATGACGTTTGTTTCATTGAATGAATACAGTTTGTTTCTTTCAACGAATGGTATGGCTGAAGACATTGAATGAAAGATCGGAGGTATGTTTATTGAATCATCTCGCGCAGATTGTTTCATTGAATGTATGTTTGAAGCTTAATTCAACAATTAAACGACTACATTTTGTTTCTTACAATGAATGAGTTAAGCTTGAGCATTGACTGAATAAGAGAAGCTCAACTCATTGAATCAATGAATAACGTTTGTTTCAATTAATGAATACAGTTAGTTTCTTTCAATGAATGATTTTATCTGGTGATGTTAAATAAAAGAGCGGAGCCATGTTCATTGAATCACCTCGTGCAGGTTTTTGCATTGAATCAATGAATAACGTTAAATTCATTGAATGTACGATTGCAGTTTCATTCAACAATTGAATGAATACCGTATGTTTTTTTCAATGAATGAGTTAAGCTCGAGGCATTGAATGAATGAGAGCAGCTAACCCTAAACCTAAACCAAACCCTGACCTGTACCCTGACCCTAACCCTGACCCTAACCATAACACAACCCTAACCCTAACCCTAAGCCTAACGCTAACCCTAACCCGAACACGAACACGAACGTTTCTTTCATTGAATGAATGAATATGGTATGTTTCTTTCATTGAATGGATTAAGTTGGAGAAATTGAATGAAAGAGAGAAGGAATAATTATTGAATCATCTCGGGCAGTTTGTTTCATTGAATCAATGAAAAACGTTTGATTCATTGAATGTATGTTTGAGGCTTAATTCAACAATTGAACGAATACATTTTGTTTCTTACAAAGAATGAGTTAAGTTTGTTTCATTGAATCAATGAAAAACGTTTGATTCATTGAATGTATGTTTGAGGCTGAATTCAACAATTGAACGAATACATTTTGTTTCTTACAATGAATGAGTTAAGCTTGAGGCATTGAAGGAATGAGAGAAGCTCAACTCATTGAAGCAATGAATAACGTTTGTATCATTGAATGATATAGTTTGTTTCTGTCAATGAATGTATTTGGCTGGAGACATTGAATGAAAGAGAGAAGCTATAATTATTGAATCATCTCGTGCAGTTTGTTTCATTGAATCAATCAAAAGCGTTTAAATCACTGAATGTATGTTTGAAGCTTAATTCAACAATTGAACGACTACGTTTTGTTTCTTAGAAAGAATGAGTTCGTCTTGAGGCGTAGAAAGAATGAGAGAAACTCAACTCATTGAATCAATGAATAACGTTTGTATCATTGAATGATATAGTTTGTTTCTGTCAATGAATGTATTTGGCTGGAGACATTGAATGAAAGAGAGAAGCTATAATTATTGAATCATCTCGTGCAGTTTGTTTGAATCAATGAATAACGTTTGATTCATTAAAAGTATGATGGATGTTTCATTCAACAATTGGACGAATACGGTTTGTTTCATTCAATGATTGAGTTAAGCTTGAGGCATTGAATGAATAAGAGAAGCTCAACTCATTGAATCACTGAATAACGTTTGTTTCAATCAATGCATATAGTTAGTTTCATTCAATGAATGATTTTATCTGGTGATATTGAATGAAAGAGCGAAGCTGTGTTTATTGAATCACCTCGTGCAGTTTGTTTCATTTAATCAAACAACAACGTTTGATTCATTGAAAGTACGATGGATGTTTCATACAACAATTGAACGACTACATTTTGTTTCTTCCAATAATTGAGTTAAGCTTGAGGCATTGAATGAATGAGAGAAGCTCAACTCATTGAATGAATGAATAACGTTTGTTTCATTGAATGAATGAATACAGTTTGTTTCTGTCAATGAATGTCTGACGCTGGAGACAATGAATGAAAGAGGGAAGTTCTAATCATTGAATCATCTCGTGCAGTTTGTTTAATTGAATCAATGAAAAACGTTTGATTCATTGAATGTATGTTTGAGGCTTAATTCAAAAATTGAACGAATACATTTTGTTTCTTACAATGAATGAGTTAAGTTGAGGCATTGAATGAATGAGAGAAGCGAAGCTATGAATAACGTTTGTTTCATTGAATGAACGAATGCAGTTTGTTTGAGTCAATGAATGTATGGAGCTTGACACATTGAATAAAAGAGAGAAGTTCTAATCATTGAATCAACTCTTGCAGTTTGTTTGATTCAATCAATGAACAGCGTTTGAATCATTGAATGTATGTTCGAAGCTTAATTCAACAATTGAACGACTACATTCTGTTTCTTACAATGAATGATTTAAGCTTGAGGCATTGAAAGAATGAGAGAAGCTCAACTCATTGAATCAATGAATGACGTTTGTTTCATTGAATGAATACAGTTTGTTTCTTTCAACGAATGGTATGGTTGAAGACATTGAATGAAAGATCGGAGGTATGTTTATTGAATCATCTCTCGCAGTTTGTTTCATTGAATGTATGTTTGAAGCTTAATTCAACAATTGATCGACTACATTTTGTTTCTTACACTGAATGAGTAAAGATTGAGGCATTCAATGAATGAGAGAAGCTCAACTCATTGAATGAATGAATACAGTTTGTTTCTGTCAATGAATGTCTGACGCTGGAGACAATGAATGAAAGAGAGAAGTTCTAATCATTGAATCATCTCGTACAGATTGTTTCATTGAATCAATGAAAAACGTTTGATTCATTGAATGTATGTTTGAGGCTGAATTCAACAATTGAACGAATACATTTTGTTTCTTACAATGAATAAGTTAAGCTTGAGGCATTGAAGGAATGAGAGAAGCTCAACTCATTGAAGCAGTGAATAACGTTTGTATCATTGAATGATATAGTTTGTTTCTGTCAATGAATGTATTTGGCTGGAGACATTGAATGAAAGAGAGAAGCTATAATTATTGAATCATGTCGTGCAGTTTGTTTCATTGAATCAATCAAAAGCGTTTGAATCACTGAATGTATGTTTGAAGCTTAATTCAACAATTGAACGACTACGTTTTGTTTCTTAGAATGAATGAGTTAGTCTTGAGGCGTAGAAAGAATGAGAGAAACTCAACTCATTGAATCAATGAATAACGTTTGTTTCAATGAATGAATATAGTTAGTTTCATTCAATGAATGATTTTATCTGGTGATATTGAATGAAAGAGCGAAGCTGTGTTTATTGATTCACCTCGAGCAGTTTGTTTAAATTTATCAATCAACAACGTTTGATTCATTGAAAGTACGATGGATTTTTCATACAACAATTGAACGACTACATTTTGTTTCTTCCAATGATTGAGTTAATCTTGAGGCATTGAATGAATGAGAGAAGCTCAACTCATTGAATGAATGAATAACGTTTGTTTCATTGAATGAATGAATACAGTTTGTTTCTGTCAATGAATGTCTGACGCTGGAGACAATGAATGAAAGAGAGAAGTTCTATTCATTGAATCATCTTGTGCAGTTTGTTTCATTGAATCAATGAAAAACGTTTCATTCATTGAATGTATGTTTGAGGCTTAATTCAGCAATCGAACGAATACATTTTGTTTCTTACAAAGAATGAGTTAAGTTTGTTTCATTGAATCAATGAAAAACGTTTCATTCATTGAATGTATGTTTGAGGCTTAATTCAGCAATCGAACGAATACATTTTGTTTCTTACAATGTATGAGTTAAGCTTGAAGCATTGAATGAATGAGAGAAGCTCAACTCATTTAATCAATGAATAACGTTTGTTCATTGAATGAATGAATACAGTTTGTTTCTTTCAGTGACTGTATTAAGCTAGAGATATTGAATACAACAGAGGAGTTCTAATCATTGAATCATCTCGTGAAGTTTGTTTCATTGAATCAATGAAAAACGTTTGATTCATTGAATGTATGTTTGAGGCTTAATTCAACAATTGAACGAATACATTTTGTTTCTTACAATGAATGAGTTAAGTTGAGGCATTGAATGAATGAGAGAAGCGAAGCTATGAATAACGTTTGTTTCATTGAATGAACGAATGCAGTTTGTTTGAGTCAATGAATGTATGGAGCTGGACACATTGAATAAAAGAGAGAAGTTCTAATCATTGAATCAACTCTTGCAGTTTCTTTGATTCAATCAATGAAAAGCGTTTGAATCATTGAATGTATGTTTGAAGCTTAATTCAACAATTGAACGACTACATTTTGTTTCTTACAATGAATGATTTAAGCTTGAGGCATTGAAAGAATGAGAGAAGCTCAACTCATTGAATTAATGAATGACGTTTGTTTCATTGAATGAATACAGTTTGTTTCGTTCAACGAATGGTATGGCTGAAGACATTGAATGAAAGATCGGAGGTATGTTTATTGAATCATCTCGCGCAGTTTGTTTCATTGAATGTATGTTTGAAGCTTAATTCAACAATTGAACGACTACATTTTGTTTCTTACAATGAATGAGTTAAGCTTGAGCATTGAATGAATAAGAGAAGCTCAACTCATTGAATCAATGAATAACGTTTGTTTCAATGAATGAATACAGTTAGTTTCTTTCAATGAATGATTTTATCTGGTGATGTTAAATAAAAGAGCGGAGCCATGTTCATTGAATCACCTCGTGCAGGTTTTTGCATTGAATCAATGAATAACGTTAAATTCATTGAATGTACGATTGCAGTTTCATTCAACAATTGAATGAATACCGTATGTTTCTTTCAATGAATGAGTTAAGCTCGAGGCATTGAATGAATGAGAGCAGCTAACCCTAAACCTAAACCAAACCCTGACCTGTACCCTGACCCTAACCCTGACCCTAACCATAACACAACCCTAACCCTAACCCTAAGCCTAACGCTAACCCTAACCCGAACACGAACACGAACGTTTCTTTCATTGAATGAATGAATATGGTATGTTTCTTTCATTGAATGGATTAAGTTGGAGAAATTGAATGAAAGAGAGAAGGAATAATTATTGAATCATCTCGGGCAGTTTGTTTCATTGAATCAATGAAAAACGTTTGATTCATTGAATATATGTTTGATGCTTAATTCAACAATTGAACGAATACATTTTGTTTCTTACAAAGAATGAGTTAAGTTTGTTTCATTGAATCAATGAAAAACGTTTGATTCATTGAATGTATGTTTGAGGCTGAATTCAACAATTGAACGAATACATTTTGTTTCTTACAATGAATGAGTTAAGCTTGAGGCATTGAAGGAATGAGAGAAGCTCAACTCATTGAAGCAATGAATAACGTTTGTATCATTGAATGATATAGTTTGTTTCTGTCAATGAATGTATTTGGCTGGAGACATTGAATGAAAGAGAGAAGCTATAATTATTGAATCATCTCGTGCAGTTTGTTTCATTGAATCAATCAAAAGCGTTTGAATCACTGAATGTATGTTTGAAGCTTAATTCAACAATTGAACGACTACGTTTTGTTTCTTAGAATGAATGAGTTAGTCTTGAGGCGTAGAAAGAATGAGAGAAACTCAACTCATTGAATCAATGAATAACGTTTGTATCATTGAATGATATAGTTTGTTTCTGTCAATGAATGTATTTGGCTGGAGACATTGAATGAAAGAGAGAAGCTATAATTATTGAATCATCTCGTGCAGTTTGTTTGAATCAATGAATAACGTTTGATTCATTAAAAGTATGATGGATGTTTCATTCAACAATTGGACGAATACGGTTTGTTTCATTCAATGATTGAGTTAAGCTTGAGGCATTGAATGAATAAGAGAAGCTCAACTCATTGAATCACTGAATAACGTTTGTTTCAATCAATGCATATAGTTAGTTTCATTCAATGAATGATTTTATCTGGTGATATTGAATGAAAGAGCGAAGCTGTGTTTATTGAATCACTTCGTGCAGTTTGTTTCATTTAATCAATCAACAACGTTTGATTCATTGAAAGTACGATGGATGTTTCATACAACAATTGAACGACTACATTTTGTTTCTTCCAATGATTGAGTTAAGCTTGAGGCATTGAATGAATGAGAGAAGCTCAACTCATTGAATGAATGAATAACGTTTGTTTCATTGAATGAATGAATACAGTTTGTTTCTGTCAATGAATGTCTGACGCTGGAGACAATGAATGAAAGAGGGAAGTTCTAATCATTGAATCATCTCGTGCAGTTTGTTTCATTGAATCAATGAAAAACGTTTGATTCATTGAATGTATGTTTGAGGCTTAATTCAAAAATTGAACGAATACATTTTGTTTCTTACAATGAATGAGTTAAGTTGAGGCATTGAATGAATGAGAGAAGCGAAGCTATGAATAACGTTTGTTTCATTGAATGAACGAATGCAGTTTGTTTGAGTCAATGAATGTATGGAGCTGGACACATTGAATAAAAGAGAGAAGTTCTAATCATTGAATCAACTCTTGCAGTTTGTTTGATTCAATCAATGAAAAGCGTTTGAATCATTGAATGTATGTTTGAAGCTTAATTCAACAATTGAACGACTACATTTTGTTTCTTACAATGAATGAGTTAAGCTTGAGCATTGAATGAATAAGAGAAGCTCAACTCATTGAATCAATGAATAACGTTTGTTTCAATGAATGAATACAGTTAGTTTCTTTCAATGAATGATTTTATCTGGTGATGTTAAATGAAAGAGCGGAGCCATGTTCATTGAATCACCTCGTGCAGGTTTTTGCATTGAATCAATGAATAACGTTAAATTCATTGAATGTACGATTGCAGTTTCATTCAACAATTGAATGAATACCGTATGTTTCTTTCAATGAATGAGTTAAGCTCGAGGCATTGAATGAATGAGAGCAGCTAACCCTAAACCTAAACCAAACCCTGACCTGTACCCTGACCCTAACCCTGACCCTAACCATAACACAACCCTAACCCTAACCCTAAGCCTAACGCTAACCCTAACCCTAACCCGAACACGAACGTTTCTTTCATTGAATGAATGAATATGGTATGTTTCTTTCATTGAATGGATTAAGTTGGAGAAATTGAATGAAAGAGAGAAGGAATAATTATTGAATCATCTCGGGCAGTTTGTTTCATTGAATCAATGAAAAACGTTTGATTCATTGAATGTATGTTTGAGGCTTAATTCAACAATTGAACGAATACATTTTGTTTCTTACAAAGAATGAGTTAAGTTTGTTTCATTGAATCAATGAAAAACGTTTGATTCATTGAATGTATGTTTGAGGCTGAATTCAACAATTGAACGAATACATTTTGTTTCTTACAATGAATGAGTTAAGCTTGAGGCATTGAAGGAATGAGAGAAGCTCAACTCATTGAAGCAATGAATAACGTTTGTATCATTGAATGATATAGTTTGTTTCTGTCAATGAATGTATTTGGCTGGAGACATTGAATGAAAGAGAGAAGCTATAATTATTGAATCATCTCGTGTAGTTTGTTTGAATCAATGAATAACGTTTGATTCATTAAAAGTATGATGGATGTTTCATTCAACAATTGGACGAATACGGTTTGTTTCATTCAATGATTGAGTTAAGCTTGAGGCATTGAATGAATAAGAGAAGCTCAACTCATTGAATCAATGAATAACGTTTGTTTCAATGAATGAATATAGTTAGTTTCATTCAATGAATGATTTTATCTGGTGATATTGAATGAAAGAGCGAAGCTGTGTTTATTGAATCACCTCGTGCAGTTTGTTTCATTTAATCAATCAACAACGTTTGATTCATTGAAAGTACGATGGATTTTTCATACAACAATTGAACGACTACATTTTGTTTCTTCCAATGATTGAGTTAAGCTTGAGGCATTGAATGAATGAGAGAAGCTCAACTCATTGAATGAATGAATAACGTTTGTTTCATTGAATGAATGAATACAGTTTGTTTCTGTCAATGAATGTCTGACGCTGGAGACAATGAATGAAAGAGAGAAGTTCTAATCATTGAATCATCTCGTGCAGTTTGTTTCATTGAATCAATGAAAAACGTTTCATTCATTGAATGTATATTTGTGGCTTAATTCAACAATTGAACGAATACATTTTGTTTCTTACAATGAATGAGTTAAGTTGAGGCATTGAATGAATGAGAGAAGCGAAGCTATGAATAACGTTTGTTTCATTGAATGAACGAATGCAGTTTGTTTGAGTCAATGAATGTATGGAGCTGGACACATTGAATAAAAGAGAGAAGTTCTAATCATTGAATCAACTCGTACAGTTTGTTTGATTCAATCAATGAAAAGCGTTTGAATCATTGAATGTATGTTTGAAGCTTAATTCAACAATTGAACGACTACATTTTGTTTCTTACAATGAATGATTTAAGCTTGAGGCATTGAAAGAATGAGAGAAGCTCAACTCATTGAATCAATGAATGACGTTTGTTTCATTGAATGAATACAGTTTGTTTCTTTCAACGAATGGTATGGCTGAAGACATTGAATGAAAGATCGGAGGTATGTTTATTGAATCATCTCGCGCAGATTGTTTCATTGAATGTATGTTTGAAGCTTAATTCAACAATTAAACGACTACATTTTGTTTCTTACAATGAATGAGTTAAGCTTGAGCATTGACTGAATAAGAGAAGCTCAACTCATTGAATCAATGAATAACGTTTGTTTCAATTAATGAATACAGTTAGTTTCTTTCAATGAATGATTTTATCTGGTGATGTTAAATAAAAGAGCGGAGCCATGTTCATTGAATCACCTCGTGCAGGTTTTTGCATTGAATCAATGAATAACGTTAAATTCATTGAATGTACGATTGCAGTTTCATTCAACAATTGAATGAATACCGTATGTTTTTTTCAATGAATGAGTTAAGCTCGAGGCATTGAATGAATGAGAGCAGCTAACCCTAAACCTAAACCAAACCCTGACCTGTACCCTGACCCTAACCCTGACCCTAACCATAACACAACCCTAACCCTAACCCTAAGCCTAACGCTAACCCTAACCCGAACACGAACACGAACGTTTCTTTCATTGAATGAATGAATATGGTATGTTTCTTTCATTGAATGGATTAAGTTGGAGAAATTGAATGAAAGAGAGAAGGAATAATTATTGAATCATCTCGGGCAGTTTGTTTCATTGAATCAATGAAAAACGTTTGATTCATTGAATGTATGTTTGAGGCTTAATTCAACAATTGAACGAATACATTTTGTTTCTTACAAAGAATGAGTTAAGTTTGTTTCATTGAATCAATGAAAAACGTTTGATTCATTGAATGTATGTTTGAGGCTGAATTCAACAATTGAACGAATACATTTTGTTTCTTACAATGAATGAGTTAAGCTTGAGGCATTGAAGGAATGAGAGAAGCTCAACTCATTGAAGCAATGAATAACGTTTGTATCATTGAATGATATAGTTTGTTTCTGTCAATGAATGTATTTGGCTGGAGACATTGAATGAAAGAGAGAAGCTATAATTATTGAATCATCTCGTGCAGTTTGTTTCATTGAATCAATCAAAAGCGTTTAAATCACTGAATGTATGTTTGAAGCTTAATTCAACAATTGAACGACTACGTTTTGTTTCTTAGAAAGAATGAGTTCGTCTTGAGGCGTAGAAAGAATGAGAGAA
This sequence comes from Chiloscyllium punctatum, assembly GCF_047496795.1. NCBI lineage: Eukaryota > Metazoa > Chordata > Chondrichthyes > Orectolobiformes > Hemiscylliidae > Chiloscyllium > Chiloscyllium punctatum. The sequence continues at coordinate 107,159,421 of NC_092742.1, read as the reverse complement.
ACTCAACTCATTGAATCAATGAATAACGTTTGTATCATTGAATGATATAGTTTGTTTCTGTCAATGAATGTATTTGGCTGGAGACATTGAATGAAAGAGAGAAGCTATAATTATTGAATCATCTCGTGCAGTTTGTTTGAATCAATGAATAACGTTTGATTCATTAAAAGTATGATGGATGTTTCATTCAACAATTGGACGAATACGGTTTGTTTCATTCAATGATTGAGTTAAGCTTGAGGCATTGAATGAATAAGAGAAGCTCAACTCATTGAATCACTGAATAACGTTTGTTTCAATCAATGCATATAGTTAGTTTCATTCAATGAATGATTTTATCTGGTGATATTGAATGAAAGAGCGAAGCTGTGTTTATTGAATCACCTCGTGCAGTTTGTTTCATTTAATCAAACAACAACGTTTGATTCATTGAAAGTACGATGGATGTTTCATACAACAATTGAACGACTACATTTTGTTTCTTCCAATAATTGAGTTAAGCTTGAGGCATTGAATGAATGAGAGAAGCTCAACTCATTGAATGAATGAATAACGTTTGTTTCATTGAATGAATGAATACAGTTTGTTTCTGTCAATGAATGTCTGACGCTGGAGACAATGAATGAAAGAGGGAAGTTCTAATCATTGAATCATCTCGTGCAGTTTGTTTAATTGAATCAATGAAAAACGTTTGATTCATTGAATGTATGTTTGAGGCTTAATTCAAAAATTGAACGAATACATTTTGTTTCTTACAATGAATGAGTTAAGTTGAGGCATTGAATGAATGAGAGAAGCGAAGCTATGAATAACGTTTGTTTCATTGAATGAACGAATGCAGTTTGTTTGAGTCAATGAATGTATGGAGCTGGACACATTGAATAAAAGAGAGAAGTTCTAATCATTGAATCAACTCTTGCAGTTTGTTTGATTCAATCAATGAACAGCGTTTGAATCATTGAATGTATGTTCGAAGCTTAATTCAACAATTGAACGACTACATTCTGTTTCTTACAATGAATGATTTAAGCTTGAGGCATTGAAAGAATGAGAGAAGCTCAACTCATTGAATCAATGAATGACGTTTGTTTCATTGAATGAATACAGTTTGTTTCTTTCAACGAATGGTATGGTTGAAGACATTGAATGAAAGATCGGAGGTATGTTTATTGAATCATCTCTCGCAGTTTGTTTCATTGAATGTATGTTTGAAGCTTAATTCAACAATTGATCGACTACATTTTGTTTCTTACACTGAATGAGTAAAGATTGAGGCATTCAATGAATGAGAGAAGCTCAACTCATTGAATGAATGAATACAGTTTGTTTCTGTCAATGAATGTCTGACGCTGGAGACAATGAATGAAAGAGAGAAGTTCTAATCATTGAATCATCTCGTACAGATTGTTTCATTGAATCAATGAAAAACGTTTGATTCATTGAATGTATGTTTGAGGCTGAATTCAACAATTGAACGAATACATTTTGTTTCTTACAATGAATAAGTTAAGCTTGAGGCATTGAAGGAATGAGAGAAGCTCAACTCATTGAAGCAGTGAATAACGTTTGTATCATTGAATGATATAGTTTGTTTCTGTCAATGAATGTATTTGGCTGGAGACATTGAATGAAAGAGAGAAGCTATAATTATTGAATCATGTCGTGCAGTTTGTTTCATTGAATCAATCAAAAGCGTTTGAATCACTGAATGTATGTTTGAAGCTTAATTCAACAATTGAACGACTACGTTTTGTTTCTTAGAATGAATGAGTTAGTCTTGAGGCGTAGAAAGAATGAGAGAAACTCAACTCATTGAATCAATGAATAACGTTTGTTTCAATGAATGAATATAGTTAGTTTCATTCAATGAATGATTTTATCTGGTGATATTGAATGAAAGAGCGAAGCTGTGTTTATTGATTCACCTCGAGCAGTTTGTTTAAATTTATCAATCAACAACGTTTGATTCATTGAAAGTACGATGGATTTTTCATACAACAATTGAACGACTACATTTTGTTTCTTCCAATGATTGAGTTAATCTTGAGGCATTGAATGAATGAGAGAAGCTCAACTCATTGAATGAATGAATAACGTTTGTTTCATTGAATGAATGAATACAGTTTGTTTCTGTCAATGAATGTCTGACGCTGGAGACAATGAATGAAAGAGAGAAGTTCTATTCATTGAATCATCTTGTGCAGTTTGTTTCATTGAATCAATGAAAAACGTTTCATTCATTGAATGTATGTTTGAGGCTTAATTCAGGAATCGAACGAATACATTTTGTTTCTTACAAAGAATGAGTTAAGTTTGTTTCATTGAATCAATGAAAAACGTTTCATTCATTGAATGTATGTTTGAGGCTTAATTCAGCAATCGAACGAATACATTTTGTTTCTTACAATGTATGAGTTAAGCTTGAAGCATTGAATGAATGAGAGAAGCTCAACTCATTTAATCAATGAATAACGTTTGTTCATTGAATGAATGAATACAGTTTGTTTCTTTCAGTGACTGTATTAAGCTAGAGATATTGAATACAACAGAGGAGTTCTAATCATTGAATCATCTCGTGAAGTTTGTTTCATTGAATCAATGAAAAACGTTTGATTCATTGAATGTATGTTTGAGGCTTAATTCAACAATTGAACGAATACATTTTGTTTCTTACAATGAATGAGTTAAGTTGAGGCATTGAATGAATGAGAGAAGCGAAGCTATGAATAACGTTTGTTTCATTGAATGAACGAATGCAGTTTGTTTGAGTCAATGAATGTATGGAGCTGGACACATTGAATAAAAGAGAGAAGTTCTAATCATTGAATCAACTCTTGCAGTTTGTTTGATTCAATCAATGAAAAGCGTTTGAATCATTGAATGTATGTTTGAAGCTTAATTCAACAATTGAACGACTACATTTTGTTTCTTACAATGAATGATTTAAGCTTGAGGCATTGAAAGAATGAGAGAAGCTCAACTCATTGAATTAATGAATGACGTTTGTTTCATTGAATGAATACAGTTTGTTTCTTTCAACGAATGGTATGGCTGAAGACATTGAATGAAAGATCGGAGGTATGTTTATTGAATCATCTCGCGCAGTTTGTTTCATTGAATGTATGTTTGAAGCTTAATTCAACAATTGAACGACTACATTTTGTTTCTTACAATGAATGAGTTAAGCTTGAGCATTGAATGAATAAGAGAAGCTCAACTCATTGAATCAATGAATAACGTTTGTTTCAATGAATGAATACAGTTAGTTTCTTTCAATGAATGATTTTATCTGTTGATATTAAATGAAAGAGCGGAGCCATGTTCATTGAATCACCTCGTGCAGGTTTTTGCATTGAATCAATGAATAACGTTAAATTCATTGAATGTACGATTGCAGTTTCATTCAACAATTGAATGAATACCGTATGTTTCTTTCAATGAATGAGTTAAGCTCGAGGCATTGAATGAATGAGAGCAGCTAACCCTAAACCTAAACCAAACCCTGACCTGTACCCTGACCCTAACCCTGACCCTAACCATAACACAACCCTAACCCTAACCCTAAGCCTAACGCTAACCCTAACCCTAACCCGAACACGAACGTTTCTTTCATTGAATGAATGAATATGGTATGTTTCTTTCATTGACTGGATTAAGTTGGAGAAATTGAATGAAAGAGAGAAGGAATAATTATTGAATCATCTCGGGCAGTTTGTTTCATTGAATCAATGAAAAACGTTAGATTCATTGAATGTATGTTTGAGGCTTAATTCAACAATTGAACGAATACATTTTGTTTCTTACAAAGAATGAGTTAAGTTTGTTTCATTGAATCAATAAAAACGTTTGATTCATTGAATGTATGTTTGAGGCTGAATTCAACAATTGAACGAATACATTTTGTTTCTTACAATGAATGAGTTAAGCTTGAGGCATTGAAGGAATGAGAGAAGCTCAACTCATTGAAGCAATGAATAACGTTTGTATCATTGAATGATATAGTTTGTTTCTGTCAATGAATGTATTTGGCTGGAGACATTGAATGAAAGAGAGAAGCTATAATTATTGAATCATCTCGTGCAGTTTGTTTCATTGAATCAATCAAAAGCGTTTGAATCACTGAATGTATGTTTGAAGCTTAATTCAACAATTGAACGACTACGTTTTGTTTCTTATTATGAATGAGTTAGTCTTGAGGCGTAGAAAGAATGAGAGAAACTCAACTCATTGAATCAATGAATAACGTTTGTATCATTGAATGATATAGTTTGTTTCTGTCAATGAATGTATTTGGCTGGAGACATTGAATGAAAGAGAGAAGCTATAATTATTGAATCATCTCGTGCACTTTGCTTGAATCAATGAATAACGTTTGATTCATTAAAAGTTTGATGGATGTTTCATTCAACAATTGGACGAATACGGTTTGTTTCATTCAATGATTGAGTTAAGCTTGAGGCATTGAATGAATAAGAGAAGCTCAACTCATTGAATCAATGAATAACGTTTGTTTCAATGAATGAATATAGTTAGTTTCATTCAATGAATGATTTTATCTGGTGATATTGAATGAAAGAGCGAAGCTGTGTTTATTGAATCACCTCGAGCAGTTTGTTTAAATTTATCAATCAACAACGTTTGATTCATTGAAAGTACGATGGATTTTTCATACAACAATTGAACGACTACATTTTGTTTCTTCCAATGATTGAGTTAATCTTGAGGCATTGAATGAATGAGAGAAGCTCAACTCATTGAATGAATGAATAACGTTTGTTTCATTGAATGAATGAATACAGTTTGTTTCTGTCAATGAATGTCTGACGCTGGAGACAATGAATGAAAGAGAGAAGTTCTAATCATTGAATCATCTTGTGCAGTTTGTTTCATTGAATCAATGAAAAACGTTTCATTCATTGAATGTATGTTTGAGGCTTAATTCAGCAATCGAACGAATACATTTTGTTTCTTACAAAGAATGAGTTAAGTTTGATTCATTGAATCAATGAAAAACGTTTCATTCATTGAATGTATGTTTGAGGCTTAATTCAGCAATCTAACGAATACATTTTGTTTCTTAAAATGTATGAGTTAAGCTTGAAGCATTGAATGAATGAGAGAAGCTCAACTCATTTAATCAATGAATAACGTTTGTTCATTGAATGAATGAATACAGTTTGTTTCTTTCAGTGACTGTATTAAGCTAGAGATATTGAATACAACAGAGGAGTTCTAATCATTGAATCATCTCGTGAAGTTTGTTTCATTGAATCAATGAAAAACGTTTGATTCATTGAATGTATGTTTGAGGCTTAATTCAACAATTGAACGAATACATTTTGTTTCTTACAATGAATGAGTTAAGTTGAGGCATTGAATGAATGAGAGAAGCGAAGCTATGAATAACGTTTGTTTCATTGAATGAACGAATGCAGTTTGTTTGAGTCAATGAATGTATGGAGCTGGACACATTGAATAAAAGAGAGAAGTTCTAATCATTGAATCAACTCTTGCAGTTTGTTTGATTCAATCAATGAAAAGCGTTTGAATCATTGAATGTATGTTTGAAGCTTAATTCAACAATTGAACGACTACATTTTGTTTCTTACAATGAATGATTTAAGCTTGAGGCATTGAAAGAATGAGAGAAGCTCAACTCATTGAATTAATGAATGACGTTTGTTTCATTGAATGAATACAGTTTGTTTCTTTCAACGAATGGTATGGCTGAAGACATTGAATGAAAGATCGGAGGTATGTTTATTGAATCATCTCGCGCAGTTTGTTTCATTGAATGTATGTTTGAAGCTTAATTCAACAATTGAACGACTACATTTTGTTTCTTACAATGAATGAGTTAAGCTTGAGCATTGAATGAATAAGAGAAGCTCAACTCATTGAATCAATGAATAACGTTTGTTTCAATGAATGAATACAGTTAGTTTCTTTCAATGAATGATTTTATCTGGTGATATTAAATGAAAGAGCGGAGCCATGTTCATTGAATCACCTCGTGCAGGTTTTTGCATTGAATCAATGAATAACGTTAAATTCATTGAATGTACGATTGCAGTTTCATTCAACAATTGAATGAATACCGTATGTTTCTTTCAATGAATGAGTTAAGCTCGAGGCATTGAATGAATGAGAGCAGCTAACCCTAAACCTAAACCAAACCCTGACCTGTACCCTGACCCTAACCCTGACCCTAACCATAACACAACCCTAACCCTAACCCTAAGCCTAACGCTAACCCTAACCCTAACCCGAACACGAACGTTTCTTTCATTGAATGAATGAATATGGTATGTTTCTTTCATTGACTGGATTAAGTTGGAGAAATTGAATGAAAGAGAGAAGGAATAATTATTGAATCATCTCGGGCAGTTTGTTTCATTGAATCAATGAAAAACGTTAGATTCATTGAATGTATGTTTGAGGCTTAATTCAACAATTGAACGAATACATTTTGTTTCTTACAAAGAATGAGTTAAGTTTGTTTCATTGAATCAATAAAAACGTTTGATTCATTGAATGTATGTTTGAGGCTGAATTCAACAATTGAACGAATACATTTTGTTTCTTACAATGAATGAGTTAAGCTTGAGGCATTGAAGGAATGAGAGAAGCTCAACTCATTGAAGCAATGAATAACGTTTGTATCATTGAATGATATAGTTTGTTTCTGTCAATGAATGTATTTGGCTGGAGACATTGAATGAAAGAGAGAAGCTATAATTATTGAATCATCTCGTGCAGTTTGTTTCATTGAATCAATCAAAAGCGTTTGAATCACTGAATGTATGTTTGAAGCTTAATTCAACAATTGAACGACTACGTTTTGTTTCTTATTATGAATGAGTTAGTCTTGAGGCGTAGAAAGAATGAGAGAAACTCAACTCATTGAATCAATGAATAACGTTTGTATCATTGAATGATATAGTTTGTTTCTGTCAATGAATGTATTTGGCTGGAGACATTGAATGAAAGAGAGAAGCTATAATTATTGAATCATCTCGTGCACTTTGCTTGAATCAATGAATAACGTTTGATTCATTAAAAGTTTGATGGATGTTTCATTCAACAATTGGACGAATACGGTTTGTTTCATTCAATGATTGAGTTAAGCTTGAGGCATTGAATGAATAAGAGAAGCTCAACTCATTGAATCAATGAATAACGTTTGTTTCAATGAATGAATATAGTTAGTTTCATTCAATGAATGATTTTATCTGGTGATATTGAATGAAAGAGCGAAGCTGTGTTTATTGAATCACCTCGAGCAGTTTGTTTAAATTTATCAATCAACAACGTTTGATTCATTGAAAGTACGATGGATTTTTCATACAACAATTGAACGACTACATTTTGTTTCTTCCAATGATTGAGTTAATCTTGAGGCATTGAATGAATGAGAGAAGCTCAACTCAATGAATGAATGAATAACGTTTGTTTCATTGAATGAATGAATACAGTTTGTTTCTGTCAATGAATGTCTGACGCTGGAGACAATGAATGAAAGAGAGAAGTTCTAATCATTGAATCATCTTGTGCAGTTTGTTTCATTGAATCAATGAAAAACGTTTCATTCATTGAATGTATGTTTGAGGCTTAATTCAGCAATCGAACGAATACATTTTGTTTCTTACAAAGAATGAGTTAAGTTTGATTCATTGAATCAATGAAAAACGTTTCATTCATTGAATGTATGTTTGAGGCTTAATTCAGCAATCTAACGAATACATTTTGTTTCTTAAAATGTATGAGTTAAGCTTGAAGCATTGAATGAATGAGAGAAGCTCAACTCATTTAATCAATGAATAACGTTTGTTCATTGAATGAATGAATACAGTTTGTTTCTTTCAGTGACTGTATTAAGCTAGAGATATTGAATACAACAGAGGAGTTCTAATCATTGAATCATCTCGTGAAGTTTGTTTCATTGAATCAATGAAAAACGTCTGATTCATTGAATGTATGTTTGAGGCTTAATTCAAAAATTGAACGAATACATTTTGTTTCTTACAATGAATGAGTTAAGTTGAGGCATTGAATGAATGAGAGAAGCGAAGCTATGAATAACGTTTGTTTCATTGAATGAACGAATGCAGTTTGTTTGAGTCAATGAATGTATGGAGCTGGACACATTGAATAAAAGAGAGAAGTTCTAATCATTGAATCAACTCTTGCAGTTTGTTTGATTCAATCAATGAAAAGCGTTTGAATCATTGAATGTATGTTTGAAGCTTAATTCAACAATTGAACGACTACATTTTGTTTCTTACAATGAATGATTTAAGCTTGAGGCATTGAAAGAATGAGAGAAGCTCAACTCATTGAATTAATGAATGACGTTTGTTTCATTGAATGAATACAGTTTGTTTCGTTCAACGAATGGTATGGCTGAAGACATTGAATGAAAGATCGGAGGTATGT